>NW_011369097.1:123491-145533 GCF_000735185.1 Notothenia coriiceps | reverse complement strand
GTTGTTGTAACAAGGTAAGAGTTGCACAAAGGCGACCTGGCCCGAAAAGAACCAATCGTCGGCGACGGGGAGTGAATGGAAAAGGGAACCAGCATCGGCCCTCTTCAGCCCCGAACGCCGACTGTCTCCGTGTGAGACTGCGCGAAATGGAGAGTTTTCACACGAAGCCTTTTGTCGCACTCCCGAGACGTGGGGGGGGGGCGGTAGTCCGCCTGCCTCTCTCAGGAGTCGGGACATACCCGGAGTGATACGTGGTGCGAGGGGGGCTCAGGCGATTCCTCGTGCCCTCTCGTCTTTCACGGGGTACAGGGGTCGTGAGTCTGTGCGGAATGGAACACTTCTCGCAACATACCGAACTACACCTCCCGACGGGGGGGACGGGTTATTCGTCCCCTTTCTCACGAGGCGGGGGTATACCCGGGTCACGCCGGCGTGCAGGGGCATGCGCCCGGTGAAGACTAAATGCGGTACACCATGGCCCGAAGAATTCATTCTACGGTCCGCCGGTGCAGTACTGCCGTACTGTTGTTTATACGGCTGGTCGCATGGGGATACCCGGAGTCTTCGTCAGAGTATGGTTAGTGTGTGTACCGTATTGGTCTTCCGAAGTGTCGAACATAAAGGCCTAGGTGTGAACCCCACGAAAAAAAAAGTTAACTTGTCGTTGGTTTGCACAAAAGTGGCAAAAGTTTTTATATGGCATTAAAAAAAGCCTGATATTCGGGCGTTGGGGACTTTTATAATTCGGCGTTTCCGTTCGCCGTTTTTTTTTATGCGTTGAAAGAAAAAGGCCAAAGGTTGAAAAAAAAAATTGAAAAACGGCGGCGGAATGGACAAAGAGTGAGAAAAAAAAAAAGGCCGGGAGGGTCGAAAAAAAAAAAAAAAAAAGGGAACGACCTTTTGGGCGGCAAAATTTCCAAACCCCCAGGGCGCCCTTGGCCGGTTTAGTTCTCGGGGATTTTTCTTCAAAAATCTTCCAAACAAAACCGGGGCAATCGAAAAAAAAAAAAAAAACATTTTTTTAGGTTATCTAAAAAAATTCGGGCCGTGGCAAATTTTATATTTGGCCGTTTTCGCCAAAGGCTTTTTATTTGCCCTTTTTTTCCGGGCGCCGTTAAAAAAATTTTATTCAGGGGCTTTTTAATGCGCATGGTACCCAATGTTATTTTTAGGGTTTAAATATTCTTTTTTTTCAAAAATGATTAAACAATAAAAAAAAACTTAGGAAGTTTTTGTATAAAAACAAAAAAAGGCAAAAAATTTTTGGTGAAACGTTTTGGATGTTTTTGTGTTTGCCGGGAAAAGACACCCGTTTCCTTGCCGAAACGGGTTTTTAAAGCACCAACACCCAAAAAAAAAAAAACACTCTTTTAGGGGGGGGACCTGTCAGTCGGGCTAAGCATTTGAACATTATAAAAAAAGGATAGATATCGGTTTAAGGGTCTACAGAGGGGAAGGTTAAAGGATTTCGGGGTTTAGGTGTACTCGGGCGCGGGGTTGCTCCCCAATCTAAAATAACCGGCAACGGGGGGTATAATGGATCTAACCGCAGGTACCTCTAACGGTGGCCGGCACCGTATTACTTTATCACGCTTTTCTTGTCGCCAAACAGCCGGGCCTTGTTCCTCGGGCTTGACGTTTTATGGGTCTTTACGACCAACGGAACAACAATCTTACAAACGAAAGGAGGAACCAACTCGGAGGGAACGTGGAGGTTTTAAAGAAAACGTAGGGGTATTTTTTTGGGTTTGGCAAGGACCTTAAAGCGGGACAAAAAAGGGACGGGACCTTTTTCCGAGGTTAAAACTTAAAGGGAGAGAGGAAAGGGACGAACTTTTCTTACTCAAAAACCCATTGAAGTTCCATTTGCTCCTCAGTAAATTGGTGCGAAAACGGTCACCCCTTCAAGTCCCGAAAAAATTTATGGAAACGAAAAAAAAAAATATAGGTATTTCTTTTTCATTTAAGAAAACAAAAATGTCAAGACAAAAAGTTTAACCTACAAAAACTCGTCCATGAGGTATAAATAGAAAAAAGAAGTAAAACCGAGGAAGTTTTTTCACCGTGGCATTTTAGCTAATAAAATTTTTTTTAACCAGCGGCCCCCTTCGTACGGGGGACCTGGGGGGATTCTCCCAACCAGTCCAAGGTGAAGGGTGAAAATTATTTTTTATCGTTTGAAATGGTTTCGACGTGGAGGGGAGATTTAGAAAGTCTTAACGGGGACTTTCAGGTAAAAAACAAAACCAAAAAAACTCGGGAAAAAAAAGATTTTTTTAAATATGTCAGTTTTCTCTTTTGTTTGGGTTGGGTTTCGTAAATATTCCTTATTTATTGATACTGAAAAAAACTTCGCGTTTATGAAACAAAAAAAAAAACAAACGAACATTATTTATAACGAACGTCAACGACTAAAAATCTTCATGGGACCGTGGAAAAAAAAATTAAGTAAGGCGTGACCTATTGAAAAATACTTCCCCCCGAACCTCCAAACTGCGTGCTGGCGGCGGGCACCCGAACAGAGGCGCCGTGAAACCGTAAACCACCGGCCCAAATCGCCCCCGTTCCAAAAGCCCATTAAAAGTGCAGCGCCCAAAACGCCCCCGGCCCTTTTCGGCCCCAGGGAACTTACTGGGACACGTCTGGGAGAACGGACCCTTACCCTTTCCTTAATTTATGGGGGTTTGACTTATCGGGAGTGGGACTTGCGTGGAGGATCCGAAGGGAACCCGGGGTGTTCCTCCCAAAGCCAGGACTCACCAGCGGGGCGAAAAAGGCCAGGGGTGGCGGGGCCTAGGTCGGTCGAACCCAAACGTGGGCTTATTTCGCAATTTTGAGCCCTTGTGAGGGAAGACACCCGGAACTGCAAATTCCGGCATTGGGGCGACCAGAAAAAGGGGCTGGTTCACCCCCGGAAAGCCCCCCCTTTCGAGGTCGTCGTTCCGAGTGATCCAACCCCCCGCCCTTCCGCACGTGGAATTGACCCGGGTCGGAGGCTTGGGGGGCATTGGCTGCTTGGAATCGCCGGACGGGATCCTTACTGGAACGGCGGGTAGGGACCCGTCCTGGCGCTCTGACCGAAAACCCGGAACGGGCGTTTATGTTGAAAGTGACACCTACTTTCGTTTTCGGGGGGAGACAAGGTGGTCAATTTGACATTATCCTTTCTAATATCGGGTGGTGTCATCCCCCTTCCCGGAGATAAAAAAGGGCGAGGAGTTGGGGAGACAGCGCGTGTATACATCGGGGATCCGCCCACTGTACCCATAGAGTCTAGTAGAGGGCGGAGCCTGTGAGAGATATAACGAGGGATTACGTATGGTAACCCTTGTTATATAAGCACAGCCGAAGCCCTCTACTCGGGGGCCCTGTCTGTCCTATGCTGCTTGCTGAAGAGAAGTGTAGGATGACAGTCAGGAGGCGAGGCCTCCTTTTATGCGGTGAGATGTGCTTGCATTCAGGTAGGCCCGCCCCGGGGCCGGCTACGTCTATAGAAGTCTCAGTGGATGAACGCTTGCATGATATGATCAAGGGGGGTACCCATAGAGTCCAGTAGAGGGCTTCGCCTGTGCTTATATAACAAGGGTTACCATACGTAACCCCTTGTTAAATAAAGCAAAATAGGTGAAATTAATGGCCTGTATTTTGTTAATCGTAACTGAAAAAAAGAGTAATTATAGCTGTTGGATAAATGTGATGTTTCGAGTGAAAGTAAAAGTATAAAGTAGCATAAGATAGATATGCTGAAGAAGAGTTTAAGTGCGCAAACATGTAACTTTTAGTTTAGTACTGGACTTAATATACTTTTTCTTTCCACCACTTCTGCACCCTGTATGAAGTCATATTGCTGTGTACACATATCTCTCACACAGTATAAACTGTGTTTCCATTCATCTAAGTTTTCAAAGTCTTCTACAGAATCCTGTCACTCCCAGTGGTGTGAGTAACCTGTCTGCCCCTGGGGATCATTGAGGGTTCATTATTGAAGACACCGTGTTCCTTATGTGTACTGAAATCAATTATGAGTCAGACAGTCACCTTGAGGTACTGTGGGGGTTCAAAGGGCACCAAGTCAGACAGGAACTTGAGCAGGAACACCAGAGATTTCTTGTGGCTCGCATGGTAACCACTGCCTCCCCCGAAAGACATCTGCAGAACAAACAGCAAAGAATAGTGTTAGTAGAAAAAAAGGCGCATTGAATAATATTAAGCTCTCTATCTGGAACTCTATGTTAAGCAAAGACAAACTAGAGCAAAATACACTCCCATGACCTTGTTCCAACATTAGTCTGATCAACCACTCCATTATTCAACACCAGTATACCTTTGATAAAACATGAATCATCTACCAACAGGGCCAGCGGATAGCCCAGCAGTCAGAGGTGGCTCTGCTGCCCAGTAGGCCAGTTCCACTCCGGAACTATTAGGCAAAGTCCTCCCTTCAGTCCTCCCCTCTCCAACACTGCACTAATTAAAGACACAAATATCTAAAAACAAGAATGATCTACCAAAATGATCTACTAAAATCTTAAATACATCTACTGATTCCAATCTTACAAAATTGTCTTTAAAAGTTAGCTATGGCCAGCTTTTGCCACTCTGATGTATAGAATTTATAGTGTTTATTTTACAAATCCATAATTATTCATTATACACTGGTTGAACACTATGACAAGTATTTGTTTTTTTTTATCCTGACTTTCAGCGCAGGCTAATTGTGTGATCTAGAACAGAGCTTCTCAAAGTGTGGTCCGTGATCGCCCCCTAGTGGTCCGTGAATATATTGGTAAAATTTCACATTTGAAATAAATAAATACATTTAAGTTTTCCACA
This sequence comes from Notothenia coriiceps, assembly GCF_000735185.1. NCBI lineage: Eukaryota > Metazoa > Chordata > Actinopteri > Perciformes > Nototheniidae > Notothenia > Notothenia coriiceps. Next base: position 140,700 of record NW_011369097.1, on the reverse strand, counting down.
CTCTCGCGGGAATATCTCCGTAATGGAGTGAGCTTAAGTTTCACTTTCTATTGCATGATATAGCCCAGGGCAACACCTTCGTCACACATGTTGCCACCTGTTTGTACCATTTTCAGGCGATTTTTAATCTGTTCTAGAAAAACGATGTGTTTTGGGATATTTGTGGAGTTGGGTGGTCCGCGAGTGTTTTTTTATTGGTTAAGTGGTCTTTGGTATGAAAAAGTTTGAGAAACACTGATCTAGAGTCTAGACAATATCTTAGAGGCATACTCATCCTGAGGTAAAAACACGCTGTAGCTGCCGCAATCAGAACATTTAAAGGCAAGTGGTGAAAAGTCCTTTGTAAACCTTGAACCAGTTGCTGTAGGAGGGGAAGATGGCCGCTCCCTCCAGCGCCCCCTGTCGGGCCAGCAGGAAGGTTGTGATCATGCTCTCCAGGTCGTAGCCTTCAAACGCCGAGCTCAGCAGTCTGGACAGAAGCTCTGGAGGAGACGCAGATAGTCTTTTAAACTGGAATCCTTTTGAAATGTGATTTCTTATCCAGTTTCTTTACCCTTTGTGTATTTAGTAGAGTGATATATAGGTTGACTGTTGAAAGGAATTACGTTTTTATTAAAAAAAATAGTAATGACTTAATATAAGATGATACTCATTAGTAAGATTATGATATGATACTCAGCCTATTGGAAACGGCTTAACGGTTAATTGAATGTCATTAAACACATGTGAAATGTGTATTTATTAAACACTCTTATGCTGGATTTGAATTTTAAGAAAATGTGTGAATGTTGCCTCACAAGGTTTATAATGGTTAACAGAAGTATAACAGTCAGGGATGCATTTTCCTCATCCAATTGGTCAAATGTATTAACACGTATCAGCTCACTTGGTAAAGCTTGGCATTCGTCAGTTTTAATCATATATACCAGGTAGGGCTGCTCAATTAATCGTATTTTAAATCGCAATTACGATTATGGCTTGCAACGATTACGAAAACAATGTAATCTAAATAAAACGATTCTTTTTTTATTATTATTATTATTTTTATTTATTTTTTAGTTGAATTATACTTAAAGTTCAGGGTATTCAACTGTTAAAAATATACTGTTCACATTTCTTTCTCCGATAAATTGATGTTTTCAAAGTAATTACCGACGAACGTAATACAATTTAACAAAGTCCTAGAGTATCACGTCCATACAAACAACGGGAGGGTTATCAAAACCCAGATAACACAAACATGATACCGAAATAACGGTTAAAAGCGAGATAAATGTAAAATGCTGTGATATTAAGGCATTAGAAGCTGATATATATCGGCGCGGACCACATAGTGATAAAAAGCGTGCGAGCATATATGCCACGCCGATTTAGATACCTAAAAATGTCGATTGCCGGTTGTGGAAATTGAGATTACCGAGAAACCGGCCAAGGCGCCTTGGGGTGGAATTACGCCTTCGCCGCCCAAGGTCGTCCTTTTCGACCTCCGCTTTCTAACTCTGTCCATCGCGGCGTTTTTCATTTTTCAATCTGGCTCTCACCATCATACCGGACGAGCGAATATAAGTCCACGCGGAATACAGGCTTTTAATGCCATTTGTTTTACCCAATTGATTGATTTGGGAATTGGGAACTCCCGTCCCTTTCTGTTTTTGTTACAGGGAGTAAGCATTCAAGTCGGGAGTAGAAAGGGGTGGTGTCGGGTCGACGTGTGGAAATCAATAGACGGTTTTCCGTGTGTAATTAAGGGCTTTCAGTGTGTTTTCATGTGAAGTCTATTTTAAGGAACTGTACGAAGTGCGGAAACTTTAAAGTGGCTATAGACAAATACACAAGTGGTACATTCTCCAAATAGAGAGTAGTCTTGTTACTTTTACGGTACCTTTGGAAACTAGAGACCTGTGGAGCAATCGAGTATTATATTTGTGGACACAGTAACCTTGTGGCTACTACAGTATTGAGGGTTGACTTGGTCCGAGTCTCGTCGTCTGAAGTCTAATTACGCAATTACAGGACGGGGAGTTGTCCGGAGATGCAGTTAATACCCCAACAGTAGTATACGTCAAAGGTACCTTTGCGTAGGGAGCGGTTATTTTGTGCTACAGCGACATTGAGGTATCGCTTGCAGGCTAGCAGGGTTTTGAAACGACCAAATAATGGCAAGGTACACGGGAGTTGTCGAGATGCGGTTTAGACCTAGAGTGGTACCGACAACCGGTACGCTTTGCGTAGGACGGTATTTTCTGCTACAACGAAATTGAGGATACTTTTCAAGTTTTTCACGAGTTTGAAGTGTACACACGATTGTCCAGGTCGGGCACTTCTGTAGATGCCTATAAAATTCTAAAGACAGTTTACGGCAACGGTACCGTTGTGTTACGAAGCGGTACTTTGTGCCAAAAGAGTATTGAAGTCAACTTTTACGGAGGTTTGTCGGTTTTGAGCGGGTCCAGACCATTTGCTACGTCGGTAGTTGCGTAGATTCGCATAATACCCTACGAGTATTTTACGGCAACCGTCTAGTAAGCGGTAGTTCAATCAAGTTTACAAAGTCAAGTTTAAAGACCGACGAAAAGGTTCGAAAAATGAAAGAAAAGAAGAGAGTAGTGTGTAGTCGGGGGTCTACAAGTACATAGTAAAGTTAGATTTAAGAAGGTCGAAAGAAGAATGTGTAATGGTAAAGTCGTATCGTCAAATCCGCAGTCGAAAAGTCGTATTTCGTAAGGTGATCGTTAAAGAAAGTCCTTAACGTAAGAGATCAACCCAGACACAACACATAAATAATCCTAACATATCAATTTGATTTTAACGTGGACAAAGTAGTTTTTGTTCGAAGTGAAGTCGTAGTCCACATGTCGATAAATCTCAGACCTACCCAGATAAATACTACACGAATGTCAAAGACATGCATCCTTGAGAAACGTAAACCAAAGTTTCTCGTTTTGTGAAGTTCAAATAAAACACAGAAGTATTAGACATCAACAGATACCATTATCTTTGATTGACCATACATAACAAGACACACACACACACACACACACACACTGTCGACCGTCACTACAAGTCAACGTCGTCGGACGACCGAGTGGACGTCGTCCAAGACTCTGGTTGCTCCACTTTGACCTTTTTGCACGACAACGAAGGACAGGTGGGACGACCACAATGTTGGGCCCCGGGTCCCGTCGGACTGTCCACTTGTGCGGATGACGACGGACGATGAAGTTCTATAGACGAATAACTCTGTTTTCTTTATTGCGACTGACACACAACAAATCAGTAGGCGACAAATTAACTATATATTTTTTACATAGCCAAACATAAAAACAATTACTTCTTTATCCTTTTATTAGAATTATTCTATTTGACTGTTCCTATTTACTTGACATTTATATAGTCTTATTTCCTCTTTCTGATTTAGATTATTATCTCTTTATTTAGTCTCTGAACAATGGACCTAATCCGACGAGCTAATACGTGTTTAGTATTAGAGCTAATAAACCAGTTATTAACTCATAGTGCAATATATTGCTNACTCCTGTTTGATTATCTCAATCAATCAATCAATGTTTATTTATATAGCCCAATATCACAAATGTTACATTTGTCTCAGTGGACTTCACAGTTTGTACAGAATACTGTACAAACTGTGAAGTCCACTGAGACAAATGTAACATTTGTGATATTGGGCTATATAAATAAACATTGATTGATTGATTGAGATAATCAAACAGGAGTGAAAACACAGAGACAGGAAGTTAAAACAGACATAACTCAGGGGGTGAAGGCTTTTCAAAATAAAACAGGAAACCGGTGTGACAAAGCATGACATTATTACTGATTGATTAACGCAAATAATCTGAATCCACAAAAAAGGAAAAGTGTCAAAAAGCCAAAAAAAACGTTTGTTATCTTCAGTCTTTGAGCGTATTATGAGCCCCAGTGCAAAACTGGAGTCCCTTAACAGAAATGATTTAACCTCCTGTTGCCCAGGAACCCTGGACATGAGTCATCTGGGGCCCGTTACAGGCCTCCTTCTCTTCTTGGGACACAGGTTTGAATGGCAATCCCATCATGTCCTGTCCAACCCAGAAAGGAATCACTCTTCCGGGGATCGGTGGTCAGGCGTCTTTGCTGTGATATGAGGGCTAGCACCAATATGACACAGGTGGAGTGAAGACTGGTCCCAGCATGCAGGTACACACACACGAGCACACACACCCAATTGACCACAGATGGAGGAATTTTGATGTGGCCGCTTGCCCAGCGTGGGGTCTCCCCGTGTCTTCCTCTGTGCAGACTCGCTGCCATATGGGCGATTGAGCAGGGTGAGATAAAATGGAATAAATGGCATTTGCATGATAATGAGGTGCTTTAGTAATGCTGTCTGATTTCTACCCGCCTTAGATCTCTCGGATGATGCTTGTAGCGTTGTATATATTTGTTCCTTTTGAACTCCTGTCAGGGATTTTCCTCTGCTTTCATTGCTTGCCATATCAGTATCATACAGGGGGTGCCACAGTTTTAGCCATTACTTATTTTCATAAGCCCCCTGTGGATATCTGGTTAGTGGCTTGTTATTGCACAAAGCATGAGAAATATTTAAAACAAAGAAAGATGTGGAAGAAGACGTTGAGCAGTCAGAGACGCAGACTGTCAGCCTGATGGGGCTCGTTTGTCCTATGAGTGCCATATTGGGCTCCTGCCCGGGTGCCATTATAAAGTGCTGATGCAGGGGTGTGGGTTTCCTCAGACAGATGCCATTGAGTAGCCTGTACCAGTGCATTAGCTTACGCCAGCCACTGTTGGAAGTAGCACCACCAGAGCAGGGACAGGTCATGGGACTGGCACTTTTGTGGAAGCTTCTGAGGAAAAACATTCCTTACAAGTGCTCCCCTGAGGCAAGTTGTCATGAGTAATACGCTTATAATCCCAAGCTCATCCTTGCACACGCATTATGCTCTGCTCACATCATCTGCAACTGTTTGTTACCCCCTGATTGTTTGTAATTTTATTTCGGAGCAAATAGGTCACTGGAAGAGCCTAACTGGAGCAGAAGTAAACTCTCCAACCTGCATTAAGCGCCGACACCATGGACAATGGTTAACTATGGCCCTTTTTACAAATGACTTCATGGGAGAATGCATCTGAATCCAAAATGGAACAGATTATGTGTCAACACGTCACAGTTTTGAATATGTCCCTTCGCCCAATTGGAAATTTTAAATGTGCTTCCGCTTGTGTGATCGCTCACAATGAGACACTCCACAAACGTTGGCCACAGCACACATTGCAGTGTTTGTCAAATGACTGCAGACAGGCTGGACCTTTGAAAAATGTCCATGTTAGAGGAAGGACATGGTATCACAGCGCAGTTCATTAACTGAAGCAAATTGTGTAATTGGCTTGGTAACTTTCAGAGAGAACTGACATATAATTTTGTGGCAGAGATCACAGCCACATGAGAAATCTAGATGGAACCAGAGTAGAAGTGCCATTATTCCAATAAATCTAGCCCTTGCATTCACCTTCTATTAAACAAAAAATCAGATTTCATGTGGTTTCATCATTGTGTCATTGTGTTCAAATGACTGGACGACTTTTTCTTAATATCATGTTTTTTTTCACAACCTTAAACTCTCATGAACTGTGGTTCTTAGAGTTGCAATATGTGTCATACATTTGTATAAGAAAGAAAAGATATACACGTTTTTTTTATTTTGGGTATTGAGTACGTTCTACAAAATAATACAGAAAAACTAAGAAATAGCTTTTAAAATAGCACAAGAATATGTCAAAATCTCGTCTAAATAAGATTAATAAAACTAAAAGAAATCAAAAGGGATTTTGTGGAACATTTTCAGATCCACACAAGCAACTCAATATGGATGAAAACCCAGATGGGTGTTCTGAATTATCCTCAGAAAATTAAAAAAACTCCACACATATAAGCACACATTAGGTCCACATGAATGATGCTTTTAACACCATGCTGCTGCTGAATATGTGTGGTTTTAGCACTAAGCTTGTAAAATGTGTGAGCCAGTTTGCCTAAGCCAGTATCCCTAAGCTTTAGATGTGCTCATGTATTACTCTAACAAAAGTGGATGGCTCTCTGTATACTTAGGCAAAAATTGGATAGCACGCTGCCCGCTATGGCTTAACAGTGAGTCTGGGCAACAGCATGCTGAAGCAGCAGGTCTGGAGGTGGCAAAATGTGTGTAAACACTGGTTTGAAAGTACAGGTTAATAAAAAACACATGGAGAAAGATTTCTTAATTAGTGGCTCGCGGCTATAAGAGATGTCCGTGTCCACTGGCAGTTCCTGGAGACCCTGAGTTTGAACTGAAGGATAATTATGGAGGCAGAGATAAAAAGGGGTGTTGGGTCTCAGTGGGTCTTACCTAGACCAACCCCAGATGTTATTCATAAAGCAGGTAGAGCTGTGAGTAGAAGAGGGGATGCTGGCTAGGGGCCAGATCAACTTCAACCTCAGCTGGTCGAGCAGCTCAAGCCGCCATCAGAGAGAGGCCCCGGGGGTCATCTCTCCATCATAGTGTGATGGGGACCGAGAGCCGCTGAACCCCCCTCTAACTAGTGTTCTGCCCTTCATTGATAGATGGAACTTGAGGGACTGGAGTTGTACTGTAGAGGTTCGACATGTATTTCCTTATTTCCAGTGAGTTGCAGGGGAATGAAGTCGCCTTCGCTTTAGGGCACAGTCTGTTGAAGATATCTCAGAATGCAGCGGGACCTTACAATGAGGGCTGCATCAAGTGGAACTGAAAACAGAAAGCAGTAGTGCAATTTCTTTTTTTGATTTCTTTCACAAATGATAACATCCTACTGGTGGAAGGATCAATTCTTAATTTGCAGTCCTGTGTTAACATGGTTTATTATACAGTCAATATTCTACATGCCTTAAGCTAAATAGAAATTACTTGAATTTGTATTGCTTTACCTCGTAGGCCAAGCATATCACATTGCTATGCATTCATTGCGATGTAACTAACATTTTACAGGCCTATTACACTGAATCATCCGTATTTTTTTATAGATTTTCTGGCTTCAAAAACCCACTACCATGCCATCCCTAAAGAGCCCTTGCACAAAGTAGAGTAATTCTTAATTTTTTTGCATTATAATATAGCTTGTTTCTATCACTTCAACTGGATTGGTGCTGTAATTACTGAGAATACTTAACTTTGATGTAAATTATCAGAAATTTTCGCTAGTTCCAAACTGCCAAGCTGTAACACAGACGTATATTTCCATGTGATCCTTTGGTCTCCGAAACAAAGGTCCATTTTACTCAAAGCAATTTTTCCATCTTGTTCCCTTTGGCTAGCTCCCTCTCAGACGGTCATGTTGAAAGGTCCCAACACTTGTCACTCATCTTGATGAGCTGTCCAGTATCTAGCCTGAAGATGAGGTACCCATCAAACATGCAGCCACCACAGGCTCGGAAAAAAACAGATGGCGAGGGCAGCCACTTTAATAAAAAAAGGGACAGCGATGTTTACTGTTGTTGTGCATTTGCTGTATGTATTTTTATTCCTTTTCTTCCTGCATTATTGTAGTTATTGCAATGGCTCCCTAGCTCATCTGAAGCCACATTCATAAGACACAAAGGTATAGTGGCTAGCTCAACATTATTAAAAAACGCCTTCCACGTTTCAGCCACATACGGAGGTTTAGTCGTGCACCCGGGGTCACAGCCAGTCTAAGGCAACTGCACTGACTACAGTACATGACCCACTTCACCCACCGGCTCATTAAATGTTAATCTTATTGTCTCATAATGTAGTGGATGTCCTGTCCATTTATACGATAATGTGATAAAACATTTATATTGCTTTTTAATGCCTCTCTAATACACAAGGCAGCACTAAAGTGCAGGTGTGGTCTTCATTCAATTAACCCAAAATACTTAGCCTCCCACATATTGTTTCCAGCTTCCCCCCTGCACATATACTGAGCAATGAGGTCACCATGTGTTGTTGCTTTAGATTGTTATTTTCGGTGTGAGATTCAGTAACATCAAAGGACACGAACATTGACCCTCTTCACTATGTCGAAGCTTGTAAAAGTCAATCAAACACAAGCAGCTGAATACAAAGGATCAAGAAGGAACAACAGGGGGGGTGAAATCACGCTGGCCTTTAAAGTCGATATGATCACCCCCTGCTGCCTTCTGTGTTTTGCGTTTTCTCTTGAACTCCAGATTTAAAGACATAAATGTGCTGTTTCCTTTAATAACTATGCTGTTTATTCGATCACATTCTTAATATCATGTGATTTTTCTCCCGCTCGCCTTAATCAAAGGCTTAATTGTAGAGGCGATTGCCTTGCACCGGGTAAAGATGGGCATAGAGCAGCTTTGGGAGATTGATGCAGTTATTTTTCTTTTGCCTCTATGCAACACAAAAGGCAATATTTATGTTTCATCAAGTAATACATTTGAATTGTTCTCCTCTGAACACATACTGTAGCTGGGTTTTTCAATGTGGGAGCAGAGCTTTCCATCTGAGTGAGTATTTTGTTTTCCCAGAGATTTGTCAGTCATGCAGCAACTCAGTATCTACAGTAAACGGTCAAATAAAGCACTGCCTCTATGGGGTTGTTATTTAGCCGCGGCATGAACTGCTTACATGATTCTAAAGATGGGATTTTGTGAGATTATGTTGGTGTTAGTCCATACTTGGCATTTAACTGGTGTACATCCTGTGACTGTGTCGATAATAAACACAGATTTAACTAATGCAGTTATCTCTTCATATCACGTGGGCTGATGTGCCTGGAATGCATCCAAGACTCTCTGATAGTAACCCAGAGCATGACCACTCGGTTAAAGAATATAATGTTTGATCAAATGATAAAAAGTTGTTCTGCAACAACCATGGCCATTGGCAAGGCTAAGGAAGCCCACAAGACATTGAACAACGTCAATAAAGAGTGCAAAAATAAATCTGTGTTCAATTTATACCACTTTATTTCTACTTTCTGTTGGCAGCTTCTGTTATCTCTCCCTGGTTTACCATGTCTCACATTGCAGACTGTGGAAATCAAAGGCAGAATTAGTGGAGAGATAACATCTTGTTGGGAACGGGAAGGAAAACAGCAAATGGGTACTGGACACCATCCGTTTTATATGTCAATGAGATCAATGAGTGAAAGATAGTGAGCGAGGCACAGGAATTAACTCCACGTGTCCAGGGAGGGAAGTAATTCCCCCTTTGATAATTGGGGCTGTAGATCACACACAACCTTTGATTTTCTTATTGATAAAAAAAAAAGAAAAAATACTGACTGAGACCGAAATTATTTGGATTAATTTAATCATTAAAACAGTAAATCCAGTCAACATGCTGGGTGTGTATTGGAACCTTTTTTAACCTCTCTCTTGGTATAAAAAAAAAATATTTCTTCTACTAAAATCAAAGAATCTTTAATGGGTTGAATGGAGGCTCTTAGAGACAGGTTAGTGCGTGGGTGGCAAACAAAGATAAAAGCGCGACATAACATATTGGGGCCTGAAAAGAAAAACCCATTACAGTAAGTGTTTTCTCTGAAAATGTGCTCCAAGGAAATAAACAGCCTAAATGCAAAATACGTTTTTACAGCAAGACTGAATGTTTCTTTCTCTGCTGTTGCAAAATTATCTCCTACCTGCTAGTATGAGGCCATTAGGCGCTTACGCCCAGGTATAAAGGGCCATAGAGTGCAAATGTGAAAGCTGAAAGCATGAAGAAAGCTTCAAAGGTCCGGGCCAAGAAAGAGACATTCAGACAACAAGAAGAAAGAACGTTTTGGGTAGGAGACAGGAATAGACAAGTGACTCTTAAAGTAAATGTCAGAGAAGGGTTGGGCAATAAAACAGCCTGTCTAATTGCAATGACAATAGTTTTCATTAAAAGCCCTACAACTTCACAATAATGTATTTTTATTTCAACCTCAAAGCTGTCAACAATTATTAAGCAAGTCTTGCATGTTTCTTTTTCCAACTAATTTGCACTAGTAGCCAGACTTCTGGTGCTTTTTTCAACACGCACATCCCTTAGCAGCAGGAAAGAGCAAAGAGTCAATCAAGTTGTTCAGACAGAAATCTAATCTTGACATTTTTCTAACAAAGTTTGGTTAAAGCTTTTTTGACCTGTGCAGACTTTGTAATGGAGTTAAACTTTGTAGCACAAAAAAAGGAAAAAAAAAGGAAAAAGCCTCAGCATATTGAGCGTCCAGTCACAACCCCACACCACAGGGATTTAGTCTACATTTCTTTGAGCTTTTCTAATTAAATTGCACAGAAAACTGAATGGGAAATGTGAGGTATCCTATTTCAGGGTTGGAGAGAAAGAGGGAGACGGAGCAGCAGAGTGGAGCTCAATGTAATTATTCAAGCAGGTTATCAAATATGATAAGATTATAAACATTTGCTGACCCTTTTTTCCAATAAACCCATGGCATCCAAAATGTCTATGCAGTAATGGGCTTCATTATTCAGTCGTGCATACAGTGTAAAAACGATTATTACATTCGCACGCCAACATGTTGTGTTTCTTTACATACTGAACATGTGAAGTCTATATTTGAATGCCTAATCAGCATACCTGTGTTTGTTATTACACCCTACACCAACTGCAGTCCAAATCAGCAATAACAATTTAAATTAAAACTGCGGTCGCACTTGTGCGCGCAGTGATGAGCGGGCCCTCGCGTACGTGCGCCTGTCGGGGAGGGCAGCCGGTCATCCCGGTGTCAAGCAGACGCACGCGAGTCCTCGGAAATGAGTCGTTTGTCATTTCTCTAATTTTCGCGTCCCAGGTCCTCCGGCAGCGACCCGGAAACGGATGTTGGCGCGCCATCTCGAAGGAAAACAAATTTCTCTAAAGGCTTGTCGAGGATCGATTTTCGAGGAGGCTGTCTGGAGGTGCCGTAACCGAGGATACACTGATTTAGAGGAGAGAGGAGTCTCTCTGCAGGAGCTATAACCGAGGGATGTATCCTCCGGAGTTGATTTCAGCCAACAGTGATTGTAGTGGCCAATTGTCCAAAAGAAAATCAATGTTCAAAGGCCACTTAATCTAGGAGGCGAGTTCGAGGATTGACTCGCGTATATTCAAAAAAGTAGATACTTCCTTGTTCCATTCAGGTGCTTTATTTCGAGGTTCAACATGAGCTGGCGGCCCACTGCCGACGTGCAACATTTGCACAGTATTTAAAACAAAAACAAGCAAACAAGATCCCTCGGTCTTACGGATTTGTACGGTCAAAAACTTTTCCCAACTTGGCTCTCTAGACTTCCTGCTGTGTCATGCTGGCAGCGTCATTTATACCCGAGCACGCCCCTAAGATTGCTTTCTATAAATAACAAAACATAAACTAGAGCTGTCCATAAGCAAGATAACACGTTACAAAACAGTATAATAATAATTCACAGTATTTCAGCTCATTTAAGTTAAATTAAAGAATATTCAATTCGCGCACAAAAACATAATTCATTACCATAAAATAATGTGCCTAAATGGCTCTTACAATTCCGGCCCCTAATTATAAAGGCGGGAAGACTTATAATTAATAATAATAACAAGAGTCATTTCCAAACAAAAATATGGCTAACAATAGCTCAATTATACTCCTAACAAAACGTTTGCATTTACTTATGGGGGAGGAATCCACCTACACCCCTTGACATAGGATTTCCATCAAACAAACTAAATATACGTATTTTAAGGGATGAACAAGCGCCCTGTAATGCATTGTGCCATACTGCAAAATCAAAGTGTCCTATTCACAAATGAGGCAATGGTTTCTTTAATAACAGCAGATGATTTGGCGTCAGCGGTTCAATGTCATTTGGGTCATCAGATGATGTGGTTAAAGGTCTGTCATTAAGTATGGCCTCAACTTCACACAACACAGTCTGAAGACACTCGTCGTCAATTGTTTGCTCATGAAGGACAGACTTTAAGACCTTTTTTACGGATTNCAGAAAAAACATTCGGGGCAGGACAAAATATTATTTTACACAAAATGTGGAATTTATTGGGGGGGGGCCCCCCCGCTTAAAATAAATTACACAGATTATGCACAGTGGGAGCAGCAATAACCATGCCAAATAATAATTCAGACGGGGGAGCATCCGCACCCCTGCCTGCCGCTAGGGGGTCTGCAAGTGCCCTAAGCCACCCCTTCCCGCGCCCCATGCATATAATGTAATAATAAGAATCTTGTAATGTTATATAAAAAATAGACTCCACAGTACCACAAGAATAGTAATTTCCCCATATAACACTTAACAAATATGATCTATTTCTAATGTAACCAGACATACCAAATATAAGTGTTCATTGATGGTCTAAATAACTCAGTTACGGTTTTATGTCTAAGGAACACTGTTCCCAATATTAAAAGTGAAGTCTTGTTCATAACCAATAAGGCTAGTTTTTACATTACATTTTCACTTGTTAGATGCTTTTATCCAAAGGGACTTACATAAGTACATTTCAGTACTGTGGGCAATCCCCAGCAGGAACATTTTGGGGTGAGTGTCTTTCCCCAGATACACAACGACAATGCCCGAACTGCAGTGGGACTCGAACTTGCCTACCTGATTCGAAAGTTCACGCACTACTCACTGAGCCACAGCCTCCCTAAGTTTGACTCTAATTGACCTGAACCGTTCCTATTCTAAAAGTTGCCTCCTCTTCACACTTTGTAAATACATTATAGCACACAACTACTGAAATTAACCACCCCCCATCAACAGTACATGAACAAAGTAAGGCACAGTTTGAAATATCTGTTTTATTAATGAACCACTAAGAGAGGTTCAGACACATGCCAAAAACATGTCCGAAGTTTCTCCCAAGGCCGAAAACACCATATGCAGCGCTGTACTTTTTAATAAAAAAAGATTTTATGTATTTGTGATCATACTGGTGTGACCTGCTTGTATGCACCCGTTACCAATAGGTTAACTGTTCTCTCTATGTGTTGTATTGTCTCAGTGTGAACATAGATTAAACAGCCAGCCAAACTCTTTGAGAGCCAGGGAATGAGCAGAACATGCTCCTTTATCCTTGTTTGCAGTCCACTGACATTCAAACGGAGTGAAACTATAAAAAAAGTAAGTTACAAGGCACTTAATGATCTCTACATGCAAGTGTGACATACACATATTAACACATAGGACCGCTAAGTTTAAACAAAGGTAAATATACGCTAATGCTAGCTGTGAAATAAGCAGTATACCAGGCTAGTATGGCTTAACGTAGCATGTATGCTAATGCTACCGTGTATGCTGAACGCTAAACGCGAATGCTGGAGCATTTTCTCTTTTGTTTAAACATCTCCAAATGGCCATCCATAAACACATACATGTACTAATCCTTACAGTGGTAAAGTCTAAGGCTTACACTTACAGCATTGCTTTCTGACGGACCTTAACATTTTACTCGATGGGACCTAGACCTCGATTTGCTTTACCAATGAGCATTACATTCTTGGTGGTCTTTTAGTTCTCCAAACGAGTAAGGACGTTCAGTTCCATTTCTCCAAGATTGATTGTCCTATGCAGTTCATAAAGGGACATAAAAGAAATAAATCCATGGAGAAAATGGAAACTGAACGTCCTTACTCGTTTTGGAGAACAAAAGACCACCAAGAATGTATGCTCATTGTAAAGCAAATCGAGGTCTAGGTCCATCGAGTAACAAGGGTTAAGTCCCGTCAGAAAGCAATGACTGTAAGTGTAAGCCTTAAACTTACACTGTAAGGATTAGTAACATGTATTGTGTTTATGTGATGACATTTGGAGATGTTTAAACACAATGAGAAAATGCGTTAGCATTCGCGCTAGCGTTAGCATACACGGTAGTGTTAGCATACATGCTAGCGTTAGCCATACTAGCCTGTAGACATGCTTATTGCACAGCTAGCATTAGCTATATTTACCTTGTTTACACTTAGCGGTCCTATGTGTTAATCTGTGTATGTTAAACTTGCATGAATGAGATCATTAAGTGCCTTGTAACTTCTTTTTTTATAGTTTCACTCCGTTTGAATGTCAGTGGACTGCAAATAAGTCAATAAAGGAGCATGGCTGCTCATTCCCTGGCTCTCAAAAAGTTTGGCTGGCTGTTTAATCTATGTTCATACTGAGACAGTATAACACATAGAGAGAACAGTACAACTAGTGTGTAAGTACGTACAAGCAGGTCACACAGTGTGATCACAAATACATAAAATCAGTTAAAAATCTGTTTTTATTAAAAAGTAAAATTAAAAGTAATTAAAAGTTTTTATTAAAAGTACTTGGTGAAACTTGACATGTTTTGGTATGTGTCTGAACCTCTCTTTAGTGGTTCATTAATAAAACAGATATTTCAACGTGTGCCTACTTTGTTCATGTATTGTTGAGGTTCATTTCAGTAGTTGTGTGCTATAATGTATTTACAAATTGTGAAGAGGAGGCAACTTTAGAATAGGGAACCTGTTCAGGTCAATTAGAGTCAAACTCTAATTAGAGTCAAGCTTATTGGTTATGATGAACAAGACTTCACTTTAAAATAGGGAACATATTCTTAGATATAAACACCTAATTAGAGTCAAACTACTAGTTCTTAGATATAAATACCTAATTAGAGTCAAACTACTAGCTTATTGGTTATGAACAAGACTTCACTTTAAAATAGGGAACATATTCTAAGATATAAATACCTATTTTTTTGTTATTTAGACTTAATTAACACTTATGGTTTCATGTCTTGTTGTTACATAAAAATAGATAATATTTGTTAAGTGTTATTATGGGAAAATTACTATTATTGTGGNAATAAAACAGATATTTCAACGTGTGCCTACTTTTATTGGTTATGAACAAGACTTCACTTTAGAATAGGGAACATGTTCTTAGATATAAATACCTAATTTTTTGTTATTTAGACTTAATTAACACTTATAGTTTCATGTCTTGTTACATAAGAATATATCATATTTGTTAAGTGTAATTATGGGAGAATAACTATTCTTGTGGTACAACTGCCTTATTAGGCCCATATTGAGCAGAGCATATTAAGACCAAAACTCATGTACAACAACGTCCTTACTTACAATAAACAAGGAATAATTAGAGGGTTATTGAGGAAAAACTCTCAACTAATGGCCTATTACTTGTAGAATATGGTCATGTAGAATAAGGCATTAATAAGTGTTTTATAATGACGAATAAAGAGCCAATATACTGCTAATATGCATGTTAATTAACAACTAGTTGATGGTGAATTTGTGTACCTTAATATAAAGTGTTACCATAATGTTTAATATATAAAAGCTAAATCATTATTACATTATGTTTCATTACCCTCTCTCGTCTGGGGCACTTTCGTGCAGCAGCCAATCAACTGTTGACCGTTTCTACCCGAAAACTATGAAAGCAAAACATAAATTCAGCCAATCAGCATCTTCAGACCTGATGGCCAAAGAGCGACAAATTCAGCTCCCAAGGCAATCTGTATGTATGGAATACTTTGAGGTAACAGTATTTGATGAAGATGGCTGCTTGTGCACGTACTTCTGAGTGTTCCCAAAGCACCTGATTTCTGCAGTTTGTGTGGGACTACTTGACTGTTGCACAGTTCACACTGTGTAAACTATGTCCAGGACAAGGTGTTTGGAAGTTTTGAATCATAGTTAACTACACTGAAGATTATGGATGTATGCTACACTACTCCAATAGCAACTATTTATGTGTGATAATACACTACTCAGTCTATAAAAGTAACTATATCTAATTAAATAACTAGGCTCTATCCAATTTTGATGATTTTTTGAGGAGTTTTTGTGTAAGGTCAGTCAGCAGCCTTTGTAAGCCCTTCTCCGATCCCCGTCAGTGACGGCTCCCCTGCACTGCCAGTTAGATACTCTGAATCTGTTGATAGGTCTTCTCATATTTTTAATCCTCAATTTGTCACATAAATAACTAGCTACAGGATATAAAGACTCAGTATGTAATGATACACGCTGCGGCCAGGCAGGAAACATGTGACTTACCAGTAACTTTAGACTTCGTAACACAATTTTAAACAAGATTTTATTGTAGATTATACATTTTACTGATAGCAACTATATCATATTTACCTTGTTCATTAAAAATACAAATAAATACAAAATATTTTTTTTAAATATATATTTATTTTTAATGACAATCAAACATGTGGGAAGAGGGGAGGTGGCGCCCCTATGGGCCAGCCGCCACTGGCTACAGGCATTGCACTTACAACTACAATAAGCATGTAAATGTTAACCTACAGCTCTAGCGATCCACTAGCACCCAGAGTCTCCACCTGCAGACGTAGCCATCCTCATCAACTACTAGTACTGTAGCGTCACCTTGGATACGAGTCCAAACAACTCACAGACTGCATCGGGCGCTGAAATGGGCATGACCATCAGATCTGACGACGCTGATTGGCTGAAATTATGTTTCGGCTGCATAGTTTACAGATAGCAACAGTCAGCAATGTGTTGGCTGCTGCTGAACTGGCTGAGGGCTCTTTCTTAGCGCCCAGACGAGAGAGGGTAATGATACACGCTGCGGCCAGGCAGGAAACATTTGACTTATCAGTAACTTTAGACATCGTAACACAATTTTAAACGAGATTTTATTGTAGATTATAAGTTTTACTTATAAAACTATATTATATTTACCTTGTTCATTAAAAATAAAAATATATATATTTTAAATATATTTTTTTATTTGATTATTAATATAATATTTGTAGTGGCCAATTGTCCAAAAGAAAATCAATGTTCAAAGGCCACTTAGACTAGGAGGCGAGTTCGAGTATTGACTCGCGTATATTCAAAAAAGTAGATACTTGCTCGTTCCATTCAGGTGCTTTATTTAGAGGTTCAACATCAGCTGGCGGCCCACTGCCGACGTATTTAAAACAAAAAAAACAAACAAGATCCCTCGGTCTTACGGATTTGTACGGACAAAAACTTTTCCCAACTTGGCTCTCTAGACTTCCTGCTGTGTCATGCTGGCAGCGTCATTTATCCCCGAGCACGCCCCTAAGATTGCTTTCTATAAATAACAAAACATAAACTAGAGCTGTCCATAAGCAAGATAACACGTTACAAAACAGTATAATAATAATTCAGAGTATTTCAGCTCATTTAAGTTAAATTAAAGAATATTAAATTAGCTCAC
>NW_011369097.1:112187-123446 GCF_000735185.1 Notothenia coriiceps | reverse complement strand
GAAAGCAAGGGCCCAACGGTATCCTGTTTTTCTCAGACGCGGAGGGATACTGACTTGTTGTGAAAAGTAATTTACAATTCTACCCGTGGTATAACGCTCTAGTATATCACGCTAAGAACAATCAGATTGCTTGATTTGACTTCGTCCGTTTGTATAAAGAATGGGTTATGCTAACGTCAATCACAACATTGTGAGTTAAGCTATTCATATTATCAGGCTATTAACTAAAGTAGCATTGATAATATAAGTAACGTTTACTGGCAGGACTGTTGATACTGATCCATAAACCAGAAAACTAATGCGCAAGTATCAGCCGTATCTCGCGTTCCTAATGCAACTCCGCACACACGGTGCTGTGTACGGAGGGAGACGCGAGATACGCTGTATAACTTGACGATCTGGCGGGAGAAAGGGTTTGTGGATGCCCTCCCGTTGATATGCCTGTGGTAAATGGCTTGATGGAAGCAGGGTGAGGTAGTCGGGCGAGGGTGCACAGCTGATTGCAGCAGTGAGTGGAGATTGAGCCGGGAGCCAGGAGTGAACAGCCCAACCAACCGGCACACACAAAACAACACAATGGACAGGGGGAAACAAACAAACACAAGGAGACGGCTGGAGCAGATACAGGCGCACCACCAGCGTTTTACCTAAATGCAACTCCACACTATTCTTACGGTTGCCGTGTACCGGAGGAAGAGAGAGAGAGCAGTGAAGGGGGGGAGAAGAGAGAGATGTAATACGGTTTTCCTGATAAAGCTGTGGAGAGTAATGTGCTGCAGGGAAGGTGGGATGATGCACACGCACCCAGGAACGAACGCTAGCTCCGGTCTTTTTCCGTGAGGAAACTGTGGACTCGGTGTCCTGACAGCTGGTATTTGTGCAACCTGCACAAAACATGAATACTGCCCATGTTAAAATGGTGAAACATACAATGGTAAAAACTACCGAAAAATACCAGCTTCACTAAAACAAAACCGCTTCAACTCAACGCAACTACTAAACTATACCCCGCGGTCAGGAGAGAAGGAGATGGTTTACCCTTTGTGATGTAATATGACGCGGTTTGACGTATTACCTTAAAAAAAAGCGTCTTTTTAGAGAGCAGAGCTCAAAATTGCTCCTTTCCCTCTGAATTCCTGCCCTTATGTCCCGTAAAACATATCAAATCCTACATTCACTTTTTTTAATTGTAATTTTTCCAGCAAGTTTAAGAGCATAAATGTAGAAAACAAAAAACCCTGCAAGATGCTCTTTAAAGTGGAACCTATCATGCTATATTTGAAACATATTATTGTAGTGCCATACCTATATAAAGTATATAAATATAGTTTTTTTTTCAAAATATCAAACAGATCCTGCATTTAGCCATGCCTTATTTCGGTCTTTTGCTCTTTCCAGCCCTGTTTTTGCAGGGAGTTGATTCTGTTGAGCTGCAACTGACCACGCCCCCCTGCAGAGGACACATATTCAGTGTGCAGTTACTTTGGCATTAGGGCAGGGATATCTAGATACTTTCCAAGGTTTGACATAATGAATTGTGCTACTTTTAAAGCAAGCAACGATGTTTTCAAATCTGTAATCAAAAAGCTCCTCAAAAACACTATCGAAGCAGTTCCTGCCGTTGCCACGTTAGTTCAAACAGTAACAACGGACTATTTTTCTTAGCGGATGCATGTCAATTTAAATCAATGCATTCAACTGACCAATAGCCGTAGCGTCACCGTCCTGACGTCAGGACAGTGTTCAAATCTAGATCAGTCTGTATCAGATCCGTTGCAGCCCCGTTTTTAGAGATTTGGGTATGGAGGAAAATAGAGAGGGTTGTGTTTTCTGACACTTGGTGAGTTCCCTGGAACACCGGGGACACATATTCATGTATAAAAGACGTACAAAAGTGCATTTTGCATGATAGGTCCCCTTTAAATAAAGTCTTGGCAGGATCATGCAGACATACTATCAGACAATATTTTTTACGTATGATAAAAATAATACATTTTAAAACTTTTTCAATACACAGAGAAGATTGAGATACGCAAGAGCAAACATGGCAGAAGGAACAACAGTTCACTGTGAATACATATGAACTCTGAGTGAACTCTGAACTGCTGTTTCTTAAGATACCAGTAGAGGAAGTCTAGTTGTGGAGCTGGAAAAGCTTAATATTGATAATAGTACCCGTTGCTATTTATATATCATCTTTCAAAACAAAGTGCTTTAAAATGAATAAATACAAAAAACAACATATATAAAATATGATAGATAACAAGAAGAGAACTAATAGATATATCTGAATTAAACTTCCCCAGTTATTTACTTACATTTGGTTATTACCCCTTTACCGTTTCCTAATGTTTAACTATGCAATTGAAGCATCATCAACACTTACTTCTGGGGATTTGAGGGGAAATGTACGGATACGAATAGACAAAGTCAGCAAAATAAACATCTAAATGTGCATTGTGCATGTTTACTTTCCACTAGTCTAAAAAATGACTTCCTACGGAAATAACAAAAGCCAAAAATGTTTGAAATTGACCAGTGCATTCAAAAATGGCTTCACTAATATGAGCTAGTCACACAAGAGAGAGCAGTGGTAAAACACATTTTTTTTATTAATTCATAGAAATGGAATCCAATGAGATCATTGTTTTTAACAATAAATTATTCATCGGGTCACATTACAAACACCTTAGAACAGCAGATAAATAGTTTGATATCCCCCACAAAGTGCAAGATCAGTTTGGTAGCAAAAATCCCTGACAAAAGATCTCATGGCACCAGATAACAGCATCTGGCTCTGCTATAGGCTACCGACTGTTCCCATGGAAACCATCCATCACATCATCTGACACGCAATAACCAAAAAAGCATTAGTTTAAATAATGAACCTATATAGGAGGTTTTCTATAGAGCTGTGGAGAATGTTTTTTGTACAATAATAGTCTGGTCCTTAGTCTCCCTTTTTATTACAGATGTTGGTCCTGTTGCATTCACAGGGGCAACAGATATATAAAGGAAGTGTCCTAATGTCAAAGTCAACGTTTTTTCTGAAACCGTAAATACCCCACTGATAAATGTCCGAAGATTTTATGAATCGTAAAATCTGTGTTTGCTAAGAAATAGCTACATGAGACTGCTAAACGTCATCACGAAGAACATTAGCCACCTTTTGCTAAGCGGTGTTGACATGATGCACTCAGTGTGATAGTCACTTATAGCATAATCTCATATTTTTACATCTGGCAATTGCATTTCAACTTAAAAAGATGAAAGTGGTGTTTATGTTCGGAGATTATCCTGCTGGTCGGCCTACAACAATCCTCCCTGCACCTCGTTTTGAGCTTCACACTGCGGGTGCAGATCATTCTGTTTGTAGATGCTACGTCAAGGCGTTTTAAAAAGTCCTTGCGTCATTCATACTCGAGCCAGTGTTCACAGTCCAGTGATGGTCAGCTGACCACAGGTCCTGAGCTAATGGATGGACTCTATATGAAAGCACCTGCCATAAAGTATCTCTCCCTGTAACTCCCACACCTTTACAGCAGGGTGGTCGGAGGACTTTGCCCCAGTGTTAAGAGTCCCATTAGTTTCCTGCATAGACAACATTAGATAGATAAAGATTGACATCAAACTCTTCGGTTGAATTATCAGAATAAACTTTAGGCAACTCAGTAGGGAAAGGTTTGAGTTTTTATATATAAATAGGTACATTAAAACTTTAGGAGGTAAGTCAAGAACTCTGAAGAATCATTTGGGTAAGAAATGTCCAAGCTATTTAGAAATCATAACGAGCAGTTTGAATTCAGTCACATATTCAGGACACTTAAAGCCGTGTTTTCTTGGCAGTAGACCTTTCCCCCCTAAAGACACTGGACTTTGCCTCACTGATAACATTTACAATGTCATGACACGGTGCGAGGGCCTGAGACAGCTGGATGGAGATGACCTCAGCTCTTTCTGTGCAACCACATGCCAAATGCGTAGCCTCTGGGCTGAAACACATTAACATTTCCAGCACAGGCTGACATGATAAAGCTACAGAAATCAGTGATGAATTTTGATTGGCTGACTTATGATGCACCATATGTTGTTTCCTTTTTCCAATATTGGTATACCCTCTCAGGTCCAGTTTAAATAGCAGATGTGGACCTGAGACCTGGTTCAGGTGGAGTCTGGTCTCTTTTCCGTTTCAGGACCTCTATACATACGTCCCATGTTTGTTACTCCATCTCCTGAAAGCCACTGCTGAGAGCATTCCAATTATGTTCCAGGGAATCCTGTGAAGAGAGAATCCCCCCTCTCTAAGTCCAGTACTTGACTTCCGCTGGTTGATGAGATGGAGTTGTTGTAAATAATGTCCAGAAATTGTCTTTATTAACACGCTGCATTTATCCAGGAGATGGGACTGCAGCCCTGGTGGTGAGGTGTTTAGCTCTCAGCGCGTCTTCCTGTAGTAAACAATAGCTGCTACCAATGCTACTGATGCTACTATGGCTACTGTCCTCCACTGAGAAAAACCTCGGATCACCCCCTCCTGGAAACATCAAACAGACAAAGAAAGATTAGTAGCTCCATACAGTTCTAAACCAACATGTAGAATGATTGTAGCACATCACTCACCCAGCCTCCCTGCTGCACCAGCCACGAGTAGAGCTGCTCTCTGATCACCTGCAAGACCCAGCCAATGATTGTTCTGATGTTCTCTAGATGGTTGGTGGTCAGGGCCTTTAAAAGCAAAAACAGGAGACCAGTCAGAACAACTTTGTAAGCTACTGACGCGGGTAAATATCCATACTTCATTTAGGCCCCGTCCACACGGAAACGAAAACGAACCGAGGTCGATATCAAAAAAGTCTTCCCTCCACACGGAATCGGCAGACAATTACTTTTATTGTCATTACACAGTAGGCCTACTTACTATTTAACAAAATGATTTCTCTGCATTTGACCCATCCTAGTGAGCAGTGGGCTGCCATTATGAACGGCGCCCGGGGAGCAGTGTGTAGGGAACGGTGCCTTGCTCAGGGACACCTCAGTAGCACTTGTACACTGTACACTTGTCCACTGTAGTACATATGCCGGGCCTGTAAGTGGCGCTGTATTTCTGCCACAAAATACACCAAAAGCAGCAAATAAGACCATTGACGATTATTATATTATTATTATTGTTGCTGATGGTTGTGGTAGAGGAGCTGTAAATGTTGCATTAAAATCTGTATCATGGTCAGTAGCGTCTGGAGCACGAACGCAACCCTGTGATCCGCCGTTGTTGTTGGCGAAACGCATCAGCAATGACGCGGGTGACGCAGGGGTGAGTAGCAGAGGTGGGGAGAGGCAGGGCTATGACCGTTTAGGGCGTACACACGGTGCCGCAAGCGTTACACTACCAAACCTTCCCACTTTGGGATGCGTAATCGTTTGAGGGCTCCGTTTCCGCGGTTCAAGGCCCGGGGGTCAAATCAGACCCGTGGTGGATTTAATTTCGGCCCACAGGATAATTTCTAATAACTATTAGATCTGGCCCGCCGGTATATTGCACGCACACCTTCACTCAATCCTGAGGATCTCCTCAGCTCAGAGCCTGAGCTCAAACATTGAGGAACTTGCACCCAAGATGAAATGCATAACTAGCNTCGTTGGCATCCCTGCCCTCGCCTGCGGCCCCACCCTGATCGGCCCCTGTGGTCCGTACGCGCCGGGGTCGGGCGGTACTTCCTCCCAGGCGCGAGGGTTTTGACTATGGGTGAATTCTGGGGGGGGCTTGTGTGGTGATTGACATTATTCACCCACGGAACTATGGGTTGGGGTATTGTTCCGCACGGACATAGTGAGTTGACCGGACTTCCTGTTTCCCCCGGTCTTATCTTCCCGGGCTGAAAGCTGTTTTACATGTTGTCCTGATGTTAAATAAAAGTCTAGCTTGTACCTTCGATACCCCGCCTCCGACTCCCGTCTCTCGGCACTACAATACTGTCTTTGTCTTTTTCGTCCCGCATTTATTGTGCCCCCCTCAGAAAATAACTGGCGCCAGCCTGGCCCCCCCAGTCAAATTGGTATAGAACCGCCACTGCGTGGGAGTATCATATGCACGCAAAACTCGGCCTCAGATCTCAATGGGAATGGTTAGCGTATCATATGCACGCAAAATCGGACTTCTGCGTATCTATTGCACGCATTTCCAATGTGTAAAGTCGTGTCATTTGTAGGCAGACTGAAGAGAGTGGGTTGGTATTTTTATATAGTTTCACTCCATTAGTGGACTGCAAATAAGTCAATAAAGGAGCATGGCTGCTCATTCCCTGGATCTCAAAATAGTTTGGCTGGCTGTTTAATCTATGTTCACACTGAGACAGTACAACACATAGAGAGAACAGTACACCTATTGTACATACAAGCAGGAAGAGATGGAGTACTCGAGTCCTGGACTCTGACTCGAGTGCCGATTTTCGGGACTCGTGACTTGACTCGGACTCGTGAACTGATTGACGCGACTCGGACTTGGACTCCTGAATTCTCGCACACGGTGACTTGGACTCCAGAATTTTTCCCCCCACGATGACTCGGACTCGACTTGTACATTGACGCTCTGTCTTGGACTCGGACTCCAGCAAGTTTTCTCTGGAGTCTGATGTGATATCCTCTATCCTGGCGTGTGCACCTGCGAGGCGAGTTCACGTACTGGGCCCCGCTATTCCAGTCTAAAGATGTCTAGAGAGTAGACACACCCTGCATCGTGCTGTATTTCACACAGCCGATAACACATGGCTACTTAACATGCAGAATTAGTAATTTTGCATGCTAAGTAGCCATGTGCTTTCTGGGGCTTAATCTTTATCGGTAAAGCGATTAAACCGGTAAAAGTTCCTTCAAAATAAGAGTCCCGATCTTATTACTATCAAAATAAAAGTGCAAAACGAAAGCTTTACCATCGGTGACTTGACTACAACACTGCAAGCAGGTCACATAGTAAGATCACAAATNCACCCCGGACCCCCCTAGAGGATGTGAATTCCACCCCCCAATTAAAACATGTTCAATGTTCATGCAATACTAAATAGTATACATTTGAAGCCTTTTTATATAAGCTGTCCACCATGTCAATATGTTTCTCTGTTTGTAGCTTTTGTAGAGGTTTTTCATTGCCAGCTAAAATCTTGCCTATAGGGCAGCAAATGGATCAAAACCGGCCCTGGTGTCATCCCCACAGCACCCCCCATTTGAAACATGTTCCCACGGCTATGGCTATAATGCATTTACAAAGTGTGAAGAGGAGGCAACTTTAGAATAGGGAACCTGTTCAGGTTAATTAGAGTCAAACTACTAGCTTATTGGTTATGAACAAGACTTCACTTTAAAATAGGGAACATATTCTAAGATATAAATACCTAATTTTGAGTTATTTAGACACAATTAACACCTATAGTTTCATGTATTGTTACATAAGAATAGANTGACACAGCAGGAAGTCTACGAGAGCCAAGTTGGGAAAAGTTTTGACCGACAAATCCGTAAACCGAGGGATCTTGTGTGTTTTTTCTTTTTGTTTTAAATACTGTGTGAAATGTGCACGTCGGCAGTCGGGCCGCCAGCTGATGTTGAACCTCTAAATAAACACTGAATGGAACGAGCAAGTGTCTAATTTTTGAATATACGCGAGTCACATACTCGAACTCCGCTCCTATAGACAAGTGGCCTTTGAACATATTTTTCTTTTGGACAATTGGCCACTAAAAGTAAAATCATTAGCATATTAAATCATTTTCTCAATTTTTTTATAAATTCAACAAACACAATTTGTATAGCCTGCATACCCTCAGTTTGCGTTTTCCATCCCTTCGATCAAAGCTGTAACCATCGCCCTTCCCTGTGGCAGCTACAGCCTTCAGCTTTGGCATGATGCTTGCCTCCCATCGCCTTCATGAACAGGCTCCCCCGTCTACCATCAAAGATTTTCTCAATACTCTGTATCAAGCTGGGGTGTGGAAGACGGCAGACAGTTGATACAGAAAAGAGTATAAATGAGATTATATTCTTATCTGTATCAAGCTGCTCCGTCTTTCCGACCACCCAGCTTCGATCAAGAGTTTGATGAAAATCTTTGATGTAAGGGACGGACCTGCTTCATAAGGCGATGGAGGCCAAGCCATCATGGCCAAAGCGAAGGCGTATGCTGCCAAGGGGAAGGGCGATGTTTACAGCTGTTTGGATCGAAGGGATGGAAAACCAAACTGAGGCGTATGCAGGGCCGTATACAATTGTTTGTTGAATTTATTAAAAAAAAATTGAGAATATGATTAATTGATGCCTAATGATTACTTTTAGTGGCCAATTGTCCAAAAGAAACAATCAATGTCAAGAAGGCCACTTAGTCTATGAGGCGAGTCGAGTACTGACTCGCGTAATATTCAAAAAAAAAAAATTAAGACACTTGGCTCGGTTTTCCATTCAGGTGCCTTTATTTAGAGGTCAACATCAGGCTGGCGGCCCACTGCCGACGGCAACATTATACACAGATATTTAAAACAAAAAAAAAACACACAAGATTCCCTCAGGTCTACGGATTTTGTACGGTCAAAAACTTTTCCCAACTTGGCTCTCTAGACTTCCTGCTGTGTCATGCTGGCAGCGTAATTTATACCCGAGCACACCCCTAAGATTGCTTTCTATAAATAACAAAAAATAAAGAATATTCAATTCGCTCACAAAAACATAATTCATTACCATAAAATAATGTGCCTAAATGGCTCTCTTTACATTCTGGCCCCTAATTATACAGGCGGGAAGACTTATAATTAATAATAATAACAAGAGTCATTTCCAAACAAAAATATGGCTAACAATAGCTCAATTATACTCCTAAGAAAACATTTGCATTTACTTATGGGGGAGGAATCCACCTACACCCCTTGACATAGGATTTCCATAAAACAAACTAAATATACGTATTTTAAGGGATGAACAAGCGCCCTGTAATGCATTGTGCCATACTGCAAAATTAAAGTGTCCTATTCACAAATGAGGCATGGCTTCAGAGTCACTACTGACCGACTTTAAACAGTCATCAACGTAAAAGTTCCTCAGAACTGTCTCTACGGCCTGAGTTGATGCCGCAGTCCTGTTTTCTTCTGCTGCTCTTCTTGAGGCAAAGCTAGCACAGCTGGCCGACGAGGTGGCGCCGAAAATGTGTACAACCATTTTGTAATCAACCATTTCTTGTGTGAGGTCTCCATTAGGCCACTGCAAAAAGCGCAGGAGGTCTGTATCCTCTTCTGGGACTCTTGGTGGTACATGGCTTCTATGTCTGCCATCATTGCAACATGCTCTTGTCTAAAACGTGTCAGGACTCCGATGAGGGAGCTTGTAAGGTCAGGACCCTGAAGCAATTCGTTATTGATTGAAGTTCCATGGAAACTTGCAGCACAGTCAAAGACCACCCAGAGTTTTTTCTTTTGTGGGTGGTACACACCATGGTGTGGGATATACCACACTCTGTCGTCTTGCCGGCTCAGTTGTGTCTCTGGCATCTTGACTGCATATCCCTTGCTTAGCAGGTCACTGTGTATTCCTGGTGGAATTTGGGTTTTTTGTTGAGTCTCTTCTTTAGGTTAATTGCTCTCTGCACTGCAGCATACTTATTGTTTGGCAAGCTGACCAATGATGTCTTTGTAGGTAGATTGATGTAATAATGTCCTTCAGCATGATGGATTGAGCTGGACACAGAGCTGATTAATTTTTTGTCTTCCTGTGATATTTCCAGTTTGTCACTGTAGTAATGCTCAGGAAAGTCTGCATTGTATTGCTGTATGAGTAGCCTTTCCACAGTCTCTACTGCAATCCGGTTGATTGTGACTTGGTGCTGCTCACCGGTTGGGCACACCGTGTAGTTGCTCGCTTCTATTAACGTTGGTGACTGTCACTTATCGTCCATGTAGTTCATTACAACGAAGTAACTCGGTAATACAAGACGTTTTCCTGGTGCGTGATAACTTCAAGGTAGCTAAACCGTCTTTTTGGAGTATTCTATCCACTAAAATATACCTTTTAAGACCTGATACAAACCTACAGATCAATTCGCCGGTGCCTCGATTTCTGCGTTTTCTCTTACTGTTCCGGTTTTACAAGTCTTTCTGGGTCGACGAGTGTTAAGTGTCTTATCTGTTACAAAGGTTAGTACGTACACGCTTCCGGTTCTCCGCCGGCCAGTCTGTTTGTGTCATCAAGTTACGTGACGCACTCGAATTGGTCCTCTGATGACGGGACCACTCTCGGCCTCTATCTACACAAGAACGATAAAAGGCCCAGGTGTAGTTTCGGTTTCTTCCTTCGGTCACACTTTTTGGATGCGGAAGCACCTGGGACCCTCAGACGTTGTAAAACCGTGTCTGAGAAAATCGTTCCGTCGATTGGCCGTCCTTTTTCCTCCGCGTCGAACAGGATGTTGTTCCAGTTGGTTTGTTCACTTTCTAAGAGACACTCTCTAAACCTCCAGAACACCTTAGTTTCTTCCATCAATAGTCGAATTTTTTCCAAAGTGCTTTTTTCTCGGTAAAGGGTCATTGTTTCCGTGTATAAGAAGAAGTCCTTTCTGAACCTTTACCCCCGGGTGTGGAAAGTCCTTCATATCCGACGGCACGTTGTGAACGAACCTCTATCCTGAGGAATAACCTTTAACTGCCACATACCTTCCGAAAAGCTTCGGTTCTTTTTCAGTAGTGTCCAGCCTTGTTGCCGGGTATACGGGCATTTCTGCCAGGGAACCCCCGGGAACCTGATAATCCCGGCAATTTCTTTGTCTTCTGTCCTTCCGGTCTCCTTGCCACTCGTCAGTTTCAGTTGTAGTTGGCCTAAACGTCATCCTCCTACACCTTTCCGGTGATATGTCGTTATGTTACGTCATGTAAAAGGACTCTAATGAGTCTACGTGTTTTGACCTTTGCATAGGTGTCCTTCTTTCGTTTATTAATAGCGGAATGGGACACGGTCGATGTAGGTAGTCACACCGTACTAATAATGTAGTTAGATGGATGTTTTCTGTAGTACAGGCAGATGGTAGTTGTTATTTGCATACGACGTCACGGTTCTCCTCTGTTAACTATGGATTTCTCTCTCTATTGGTTAGTTAGTTGGGCGAGCAGACTGTGGTCTTACTGGTGCTCATATTTCGACATAATCACTGGGACAATTTCCGTCTCCTCCTATACGGTAGTTACCGGGGTCGCTGCTGTTCATACTACGGTCCGTTCTGCCACTCGTGTCGTC
>NW_011369097.1:98264-112142 GCF_000735185.1 Notothenia coriiceps | reverse complement strand
TAGGATGAAGACGGGTTTCGTTCAGCCTTTTCCTACCTTGTCCCTGATCAGATGCTGTATATATATAGGGTAACACTTTATATTAAGGTACACAAATTCACCATCAACTAGTTGTTAATTAACATGCATATTAGCAGTATATTGTATAATATCTTTATTAGTCATTATAAAACACTTATTAATGCCTTATTCTACATGACCATATTCTACAAGTAATAAGCCATTAATTGAGAGTTTTTCCTCAATAACCCTCTAATTAGTGCTTATTTATTGCAAGTAAGGAAGTTGTTGTACATGAGTTTTGGTTTTAATATTCTCTGCTCAATATGGGCCTAATAAGGCAAGACACACATTGATCATGCCCATCTTCTGCGGGCATACACACCCCACAGCCTGGACACCTGCTAATTCCATTTTAAGGAATGTTTATTTCTCTACAAATATACAGACTCTCTGAAGTGATAATAGAGGCACACTCCGTGGTTTCACACCGAACAACGCCGGGTTCCACCCCGGAGTTACAGCCAGACGCGGAAGCTAGCACAGCCACGCGATACGCCGATATGGTGCACTTCTATCACCGCTGGCAGAGGATCAGCACACCCAGCTGCTTCACACCGACAACGCCGCATTCCACAACGGAGCTATACCTAAGCGCGGAAGTGGGCACAGCCAAGCGATACGCTGATATGGTGCAATCTATCATATGGTGACGTAATCATACCCAAATGGACCAATTGGTCTAAGTGGACCAATCCGCGGAGCCGTTACGTTACGTCCGCTGTGTGAGCCCACTGAGACAAATGTAACATTTGTGATATTGGGCTATATAAATAAACATTGATTGNTAACATGCATTTTAGCAGTATATTGGTCCTTTATTAGTCATTATAAAACAATGGCTTATTACTTGTAGAATATGGTCATGTAGAATAAGGCATTAATAATTGTTTTATAATGACTAATAAAGGACCAATATACTGCTAAAATGCATGTTAATTAACAATTAGTTGATGGTTAATTTGTGTACCTTAATATAAAGTGTTACCCAGTGTTCTTAATATAGTTCGCTATATGTGTACTTTTTAAAATCTTTGTATTTTATTTTTATAAAATGTCATGGTACCATGACATTTAGTCAAATTACTCGTACGTGTGAACCTACCTGGCAACAAACCCGATTCTGATTCTGAGCTGTTTCGGGTCTGGCGTGCTGCAGAAAAGTTTAGTAAGGTTTCTTGCAGATGGCACCTTCATTCCCCTATTTTTAATAATAAAGATTGGCTGATAGGTGATAGGCCGATCACTTTCTCTCAGTGGGAAGAGGGGGGTATTCATTTTGTAGGCGTAATTTTTTATCTGCATAGTCTACGCTCTTTCCAAGACATAAAGAACGAATGTACTCTTCCTTGCTCATCCTTCTTTTACCTTCAGCTTGGAGCGGCTATGAAAGCACATGGTGTACCATGGCAATACCCATTGCCCATACATCCGCTCCATGAGTTATTCATCACTAAAAGAGGTCCAAGGGGCATGGTCTCCAGCCTGTATCAGTATATTATGGAGGCCCCCTACAAACCACTGTTGTTAGACAGAGTATGGAGGGGGGATTTCCCAGGACTAGTGCAAGATTTTGATTGGAGCTCAGTATGGACCAATATTATATTAGATTCAAGGAATCCTGATCATCAACAGATTCATTTGAATTGTGTGCACAGGACTTACCTGACCCCTCGCAAGTTGTATTTTATGAAGGTTATTAATGATGCGTCATGTTCCTTGTGCCCATTAAATGTGCACGTTTCTTCACATGTTCTGGGAATGCCCCCCTGTTTCAAGTTTCTGGCAGTGTGTTGCCTCAGAGCTAACGATGTTGGTGTCGGTGACAGTGCCTGCGACCATATCAACTACTGAATGACATTTCTTCCCTTCAGATTCTTAAATATCAAAAACGCATAGTTCTTGCTGGTCTAACGGCCGCTAAGAAAATTATTGCGGTGCTCTGTAAGCCTCCACACGATTTAACCATTAAGCGATGGGTTTTAACTTTTTTCGATGTTGTCCATTTGGAACTGTCAACAGCCCGTATCAACGGGGCGAAACAGGTTGATGTGAGTGTGTGGCTTGCAGCGGCTGAGTCATTGAAAAGTCGGCTCTGATTCCTTTTTCTCTCCCTTTTTTGTGTATGTAATTTGACGCTACTTGTTACCTGTTGCCACTTGATCCGGCCCACGGGGGTCCTGGGAGGGTGGGGTTCTTTATTTTATTTTGTTATGTAAGGTGTTTTTCTGTGTTTCTGTTTAAATAAATTAAAAAATGTGATCACAAAAAAAAACATACATAATTTGTCTCTAATAGATATATAGATGGATATATAATTGATTCATCCCAAATTGGGAAACTGTTTTGTCACAGCAACATTGTCATTACACATGAGTTAAAGATATTTATAAAAATAGAATAAAATACAAATATCATAAATAAACAGCAAATATATTAATATACATATCCACAGAAGAGACATACTGTATATCAATAGAGTATCTAAAGAATACACAATATAAAATATAAAGAATAAATACAAACACTTTATAATAAACAATTCTACTACAGAAACAGGATCATGCGGACCTAGAGTAATACATTACAAATTGTTTAAAGTATTTTTTATTAAAATGTATATCCCGTGAGGTAGTGCAAGCACAATACAGTGTATGTGCAATTTGTTCGGGGATATGTGCAATGTGTTTGGGGATAATAATCTCAAAGTATAAAAACAAATTCATATCTCCGCAGTGTCAGATGCCATCAGTCTGCAGAATGAATGGACCTTTGCAAAGGCCAGCCGCTTGCTGACATCTCTTTTCCGTAAGGTAAAGGCTTCATGTAAACCCTCCACAGATGAGTATGCATATAAGATGGTGGGTGTACAATAAACTGCTTTTTAGCTTCTCAAATAGTATTCTCTGCTCTCAGAGTATCACACCTGAGACTGTTCACTATAGTGACGCAAGTGGCAGACTGTTATTTAGTGGGAATGCTGACACAGCATTCCAACTATCTGTTATGCTACGCATGAAATTCTTTATTATCCCGCCGGGTTATTTTGCGCCTCTTCTCCCACATTGAACATCGCAGAAACTCTGTTCGAACATCAAAACTTTCAGCTCGGTCGGGAATCGATGGCTATTATTTTTATCATTCATAACTTTCATAATTCCAGAGATACATCCCATAATTCATTACATTTTTAACATGGTCAAGTCAATGGAGAAACTCTTCAGACTTCAACAATCTTCATGCAACTTCAACTGCTAACTGCTCCTTCTTCAACTGCTAACTGCTCCTTCATACTTTCACTCAGAAACCTCATTCCAACTTTAAAATGTTACACATCTTTCTGACATTATTCGTGTAACACAACTTTTAAATCTGATTCTTACTTTTAGAGATATTAAACATTGTTCAGACCTTGGTAAAGAGTGCGTGATGTCACAGCTAGAGTGGAAGACAGATTTAATTTTGCTTTCATATTTTCTTTTAAACCCTGCCATAATTCCCAAACCCTACATTCCTGAGACGAAATTTTTCATGAGAAACGTAGGAAAACATCTTGTAGCTTGAAAAATAAAAAATAAATTAGGCAAAAATAATTACCGTAATTTTCGGACTATAAGCCGCGCCTTTTTCCCTATTTTTCGACGCTGCGGCTTATATAACGGTGCGGCTAATCTATGGATTTTTACAGCTAACGGCCAACACCTTTAACTCTATGGGCTCTTTGGCCGGTCCGCGGACCCCCACCTTTAAGCGGCGGGTTCCAGCAGGAAAAGNCTGTGGGGAGTTTGATAAAACCAGTGCTATTGAAAAACAAGAAGTGGTGGCTCTCGTAAACGAACCCACTTGTGAAACGTGTGTTAAAAGTCGCGGATGTGAAACATTAACATGTCAAGTGCTTGATCTGTGCCCGGCTCATCTGAGACTCGCACCGACGACAACCCAGAGGGCAAGCCACAGTCCATGATGGGTGCTCTCAGGCAGGACGAGCCCAGGGGAAGGCCAGAGTTCATAATGGAGTCCCGTCGGGGGGGACGGCCGGGCGCCCAAGCGCAGGCCCATGATGGATTCTCGAGCCGGACGGCGCCCGGGGGCAAGGCAGAGTTTCATGGTGAGTCCTCGGGCGGGACGGTCCAGGGCAAGCGCAGAGTTCATTGTGATGCGTACCTCGCGGCGGAACCAGGAGACTGGGCTCTAGTCGAAGCCGCGCGCTGGGAGCTCAGCGACCGGCCGTGCACAAGCGGACGGCAGGAGGGCTGGCTGCAACCACCTGAGCGGTGCAGGCGTAGACCACAGACCTGGACGCGAACCTGGGCCTGGCCGTTTTCAGTGGGGACCCGTATGGACGCCGCCGGGCAAGGGGCCTGGCTGTCGATGGGACCCGAAAAGGACAGAACACTGCTGTTGGCCCACGGAACTCGGCGGAGCAGGGCCTCGTGCGGGACCCCCAACGGAACAGGCACCGAGCGGGCAGGGACCCCCGACGATAACGGTGCTCGACTGCGACCTCAACGGCACAGGCATTAGGGTTGGCAGGACCTCGGCAGAAGAGTAGGTCGGCGGGGGCCTCCAACGGCCAGGACATAGGCCGTTCGGCAGGACCCCCGGCAGAAGAGTAGCTCGTCGGGGCCCTCCAACGGCACAGGACATAAGGTAGGGACTTTGGGAGGGAACTCGAGAGCGATGCTTGGAGAGGGAACTTCGGTTCCCTCTCAAGTCCACTACCTTCATGTCCGTTGTGCCGTTGGACCGGCGCCCCGACGACTACTCTTCTGGGCGGGGCGGGTCCTGCGAACCCTATGTCCTGTGCGCTTGGAAGGCCCGGGGCCGATACTCTTCTGCCGAGGGTCCTGCCAACCTATGTCCTGTGCCGGTTGGGACGCGTCAGTCGCACACCTGGTTTCGTCGCGGGTTCCTGCCCGGCTCCGTGTCCTGTTCCGTTTGGGCGGTCCCGCCCGAGGCGCTGCTGCGCCGAGTTTCCTGCGCCAACACAGTGTTCGTTGTCCTATTTCGGGTCCCATCGACACAGCCCCTGCTCCGTCATGGCGTCCCACTGAACCCAGCCCAGGTTCGTCCAGCGTCTTGTCTGACGCCTGGACGCCGCCACGCGGTTGCACCAGCCTCGCTGCCCGTCGCTTTGTGCCCCGGCCTTCCTGAGCCTGGCCCAGCGGCTTTCGCCTAGAGCCCGGTCTCCTGAGTTCCCAGCGAGGCTTCACAATGAACTCTGCCTATGCCCGGGACCGTCCCCGAGCGACTCAACCATGAACTCTGCCATTGCCCCCCGGCGCGTGCCGGCTTGAGAAACTCCATCATGGGCTCTGCCCTTGGGGGCCGCCCTGGCGGTCCGCCGCCGAGACTCCATATTATGATACTCTGCCTTGCCCTGGGGTCGTCCCGCCTGAGACACCCATCATGGACTGGCTGGCTTTGCCTCTGGGTCTGTGTCTGAGTTCTTAACAGATAGCCCCGTGCATATCAACACTTGTACATGTTAATGTTTAATGCCGCACTTTAACACACGTTCACAGTGGCTTCTTTTTTAAGTTTAAAAAAAAAAAAAAATAATGAGACCACCACTTCTTGGTCTGTCAATACATGTTTTATTAAACTCCCACAGTATTTCAGGGACTGTTGGATATGCATGAAAGTACTTAGAGAGTATCTATAGCATTTGAGTAATAATAGATTTTTTTACAGGTTCTTCATTAAAGTCGCTTTACAGAGATAGTGAAAAAGAACAAACAAATAAATAGCAAGGAAATTTAAATCAAGCAATACAAAACATATCACAAATTAAAAGCCAGATTAAGAGGTGAGTTTTTGTAGGTTTTTTTTAACGGTGGGCAGAGGGTCAGTGCAGTCTCTGATGTGGATGTGGGAGTGAGTCCAGCGTCCAGAGGGAGGGATGCAGCGACGGAGAAGGCTCTGTCACCCCAGGTCCGCGTGCTTGATGCGGGTGGGGATGGGATAGGGAGGTTGGCTCTGATGAGCGGAGGAAGAAAACAAAAAACAACACAAAAAACGAAGGGGTGTGGTTGGTTGCAGCAGGTCGTGAAGGTAGGAGGAAGGGGCTGTGGTGGTGTAGCAGGTCGTGCCGGGTATAGGAAGGGTGTGGTGGTGAGCAGGTCTGTGGAAGGTAGGGGGGGCTGATTGTTTGAGTCGGTTTGTGCGCAGTAATCAGAGGACTTTGAAGTTGTTCTCATTGACGACTGGGACAGCACAGTGGAGTGCTGGGAGGACGGGAGTGATCTGGTCGCGGGGTGTGCCGGTGACGGAGCGCGGGCAGCAGAAGTTCCTGGATGTGTTGGAGTTTATTGAGGAGGTTGGATGGCTATCCAATCCAATCCATTTTATTTCTATGGCGATTAAAAACAACAGAGTTGAAACAACAGTCCTGGTACATCAAAACTGTATAAAAACATAGGATAAAGTACATACAGACAGCACATGAAAGAAATGTAAGACACGAGACAAGTAATCAGCCAGGAAGGCCACAGGACTGAAAAAACTCTCGTACATGGACGTAAAAACGATTTACAAAACACTAGCCAAGATAAAAGTGTCATACCTGGCCTGTAAATTCTACTGACCGGCGCAGAGGAATGCTATTGCAGTAGTCGAGTCGTGATGTCGCATGAATGCATGAATCAGGATTTCAGCGAAGGACAGAGGAGGAGAGTGGATGTGGCGGGAGACGGCAAGTTTTGAGGTGGAAAAAGGCGCGTCTGGTGATGTGATTGACGTTGTGGTTGAATTTGAGGCTGACTGTCGAAGCATGACTCCGAGGTGCACGATGTGGAGGGGGGGGATAGAGTGTTGCTGTCAAGGGTGAAGTTGAAATTCTGGATGGTTTTGGTACGGGATGGTTTTGGTACGGGATAGTAGCCTATAGTGTAGTAGGCTATAGTATAGTATAGTACAGGAGTGCCCAACCAGTCGATCGTGAATTCAAACTTAAATTGATTATAGTCTATTATCAATTCAGGTTAAGAAACTAGTTTTGCTTGCATCCTATTTTAAAGGCATTTCTTTTTATACTATACTAAAATGCAACAAAAAAAGAAAAGGGTTTGATTCTATTAATTTTGTCTTTTTTATTGCACTTTGGCAGCAGATTCCTGTGTAGCTTCAGATCTGAGTTGTCTTGTTAGTAAGCCTAATTTATACTTTTGTAGCAACACTATTTTTATATAATGGCAAAGAAAGGGTTCAGAGTCTTTTCTTTTTTTCCTGTGTCATATGTGGCAGCACTGTTCAATGTTTCTTGAAAACATTACCCACTGTAGTATATGACGTGTGAATAAACTCCAACTCTGTATCAACAACACTGTTGTGTAGCTTCAGTTAAATACTTGTATGTGTGTAGATTAGAAAGAGGTAAGATAAAGGATCTGCAGTATTTTATGAAGTATTAAACCAATTCACCTGGTAGTAGGCTGTCAGTAATGGCTACGCCTCTCTATTTGGACTGGTAGATCTCGGCAGACTGGCAACTTTAAAAGTAGCTCTCGGTTCAAAAAAGGTTGGGCACCCCTGGGTTAAGTGTTCCTTGGTATGGAAACGTTTGAGAAACACTGCCATAGGTGTAAGTTGACAAAACCACTCAAAATTCAATGAAAGTGCTGATCAGCAATTGTATATGTTCAAATCCCTACTGTGGAGGATATCATAAGGCTTTGAGGCAATCAGACGTAAAACACAATATTTCTGATTGATGAAAGTCGTAGTAGTGTTACCTTGTGTATGAGTCTGTAGGCCAGATGGAAGAGAGCCACCACTCGCCCCCAGTTGATGCCGTCAGCAAAGATGTTCCGGGCCACCTTCATGAAGATGTCCTGAGCACAGTTGGCCTGTACCTGGTTGATCAGTCTGACAGGAGGAAAAGGACACAGTCAAACGTTTTCATTACTCTCAGTAAGTGACATTTCTCTGAAACAAGTCTAACGTTAAAACTACTGTAGCAAACAGTAATAATTGTCATTATGGCAATATTTGGCAATAAAATCCAATACAAACAAGGTGCATTTGAATATATGTTTGCAAAAATAGTAATGTTTCAGGAAAGCTCCAGCGCAACATCACCAGTTATATTTCACAACAAATAACAAATTAAACTAAATTAAAAGTGTAATCCAACAAAAGCATTACATTTTATTTGTGTTGTGTGTGTGGGAATGTAGGTCTGATTAATAAAGCAGCAAACAGACCGATCAACATTTCAGTGTTAATGTGTCCATTCTTCAGTCAAGGTATGTGTTTTATTTAAAACTTATGGTTTACATAATGCAAAGTCCAACCAGTCACAAGAGATTGCCATCAGCTGTTTGTCTGCTATCAAAGAGTTATTCTAGAGCAGGGGTGGGGAACCTTTTTCCTCTCAAGGGCCATTTCAATTTTTTCAACATCCTCCGAGGGCCGTGCAAATGATTGACTTCTGCTTAAAAGTACTGGGGTGGGTGGGGGACACACACCTAACCTCCTCTAGTGGGGTCCGGGGGCATGCTCCCCCATGAAGATTTTTTTTTTTAAATGTTGAAGTTAAAAGCATCAATCTGGTGCACTTTGAGAGCAACATTATGAGATCTATGGATACCTCTCTCAACACCCATATGAAACAGACCTGTAAGCATATTTACTTTTTCTTTATGGATATTTTACAAGTCACTCCCCTATCAAACTGTATTCTTGTTTATGTCTTGTCATATAGTATTATACCCGTTTACTTTATTCTCTTATTTTTTTATAACTATAATGATCATATAAAGATGTGCCTTTACCTCACTGGTTGGAGAAAAAGCTTCTTATATTCACTGGCATAGCTAGCTAACCAGATGCTAATAACAACAAAGTTATTGACTGTAATGATCAGTATGACAGATGAACAGATCACCACTGGGATAACAACTAAAGACACAGCCACGAAAAAACTGCAGCATGTGTACGGCTCCTTATGGGTACTGCTTGGAAGTGCTGGAGCGACGTTCTGGTGCTCTCCGTCAGAACTGCACCCCAGTCAGACGAGACATGCACCATGTGATGACACGTTAGGCTCGTGTTGTGTTCAAGGACCCTGACCTTGGCCAGGAAAAAGAGGCACTCGCTTTGTTTAATTTTTTTGTGGTCTAGATTTCTTTAATTTTTTTCTTTTTTGCGTGTGTTTATAAATTACCTCGAGGGCCGTACCAAATGGTCTCGCGGGCCGTATACGGCCCGGGGGCCGCAGGTTCCCCACCCCTGTTCTAGAGCATGGGTCGGCAATAGACGGCCCGCGGGCCATTGGTGGCCCGCCAGCAATAATATTTGGCCCGGAAAATTATTTTGAGAATAAAAATAAAAGATTATTATTATTTTTTTTTTAAATATCGGACCGACAGTCGCAACTATAGGCTATAATGTCCGAATAGAGAATCTACCTATACCTGAAGAATGCTTATTGTACTTTTATCTGTGTTGAGAGTAAATGACACACAGCACAGGCACAATCTGGCAGCGGGGTGCACTGACGCTGATAGTGGATCAATAAGTAGATTGACAGCGCGTGGTGCTGAAATAGCCAATATGCCGTTTGTGGTTTGAAAAAAATAACACCAGCTCACTAAATCATTCAAACGTAATGTTTACTTATATGTGAACAGTAACAAAGTTCAGTCAAAACACACAACAAAATCGGAGAAGCCGCTTGATCATGGAGGGCGAGGGGTGGTGGTACATATGCTGCCACCCCAGTTGGCAGCTTTGTTTTGAAAGAAAAGTTTTTGCCTGCCTGTCAGCCTTTCATCTGTGCAAAAAGTTATC
Source organism: Notothenia coriiceps (assembly GCF_000735185.1). Taxonomy (NCBI): domain Eukaryota; kingdom Metazoa; phylum Chordata; class Actinopteri; order Perciformes; family Nototheniidae; genus Notothenia; species Notothenia coriiceps. The sequence goes on along the minus strand of NW_011369097.1, from coordinate 102,290 downwards.
TCGTGCCCTCATTGGTCATGTGCGCATTCGTGTGTGTTGGAGGAGGGGTTCTGTATACGGAAGTGGCAGATTTTTTCGGTTGTGTATTTTCAAATTCTTGCGCATTCGATCTAGTTTCTCCAAAATTACATACCCCACCTTTAAATAAGCCTTGGATTATGTTCCGGCCCGCCATCTAGTGGTTCAGAAAAAAATTGGCCCAAGGCCAAACTTAATTGCCGACCCCTGTTCTAGCGTGACACACAGTACAGGTAGGGATGTCGTGACCTCAAAGATCAGCATCAGGGTTGTCAGAGGACATGTTTAACTGATTGTTCTTGTTCTCTATATGAAGTTAGCTGGAAGTGATGGCATGAAGCCCCGGTTTAATGATAAGTGAGCACTTTGCCAGATTGTTAAAATGCTACATTGATTTTCAGCAACCGGATTTAAAAGTAGAATATATCCTTTTTTTAAAGTGCTGTTTGGTGGATCAAATGTATGGGAATTTGAATAATGGAAAATGTGGATATGGATAAAGTAACTGATAAATATCACAAAATATTGAAGACTTTTAAATAGGGCTGTCTGTCGATTAATATATTTAATCGCGATTAATTTATTTAATCGCAAATTAATCGCACATTTTACATCCGTTCTAAATGTACCTTAGAGGAATATTTTTCAAGTTTTTAATACTCTTATCAACATATGAGTGGACAAATAAGCTTTATGCAAATGTTTGTTTATTATCATTGGAACTATGACAAATATTCTCCTGAATATTCTCAACACAACAACCTCTGAACAATGACAAATATTCTCCTGAATATGTTCAATACAACAACCTGGAACCTCTCTCACCCTCTCTTACACTCTCTCCCAACCCTGTCTACTTCTTTGCACTGAGCCAGTTGCTCAAACAGACAAACCTGTTTACAGTTGTCGGCGAAATGCCGCTCCTCTGTCTTCACATTCAGTGAAGTTCCCACTGTGGGTCAAAATAATGCGCTGTGTTGGATGCGATCCGAATTATCTAACGCAGTCCCTCGTCCTCCACAATGTTAAGCTGTAGCCACCCATTTAGCTATCGCTGTTGAAAGCTTGCTGCTCGTAGAAGTGTCCAGGCGTCTCCCCGGCAAACTTTCAAGCGTGGTCTTCCGCATGCGAGCGGCAGGAGTGGGGCTGTCAGCATCAGCTGTGTGCTTGGCTTGCTGTTTAAAACACCTTTTTTTGTATCCATATCTCTTGCTAGAATCTCCCACCATCCAACTAACAACAACAACGTCAAGCAGGAAACTGGCAATCCTATTCTTGACTCTATCTAACAGTTTTGCTTACGTTGGTTTGTAGATCTGTCCTTCGACCAGCCGTTGGGCCCGCGGCTTGTTGAAGAGGAGAATTGTTCCGCGGAGACGAGACCCGAGCGCGAACTCAAATCTGTGTTTTCTTGCCTTGATTATTATTTTCATAAACATCCTGATAAATATAATTAAGTATTGTAACTAACGTACCAACATTATCAAAAGCATAGTGTACTACATGTGAAGCCACTGAAACACATCTCCACTATGAATCTTGGTCGTATTTAGACTGGCGTTATTTTTGTTTTGTCGTTCATCGATTTAGAGCCACAAGAGGCCATGATAAAAGAAACTGAAATCAGGTATCAGCAGAGCTCGCTCAGTCCCAATATGCGGGAGGCGGTTCTTTTCCGCGAGCAACTGACGCACTGGGCACCTCGCTACACTCACGTTTAAAAATCAACTGGATTAATTTGGCAAAACCAAAAAATAAATACACAGGCCATAGGTGGAGTATGACATGTCTATCTTTGAAAATTGACGTTGTTTATATTTATTCAGATGTTTATAAAATAAAATAAAGAAGAATAAAACAGATTGAGTTCCTTCGGTCTCGTCTCCCGGAATTCCCCCGCAGGCCAACGGTGACCAGATTACAAGCCACTAAGCAAAACTGGTAAAGAGTCGATAAATTCCGGGTCGGTGGCTCCTGTAATGGGCTATTTGCGTATCCTATTGCGTTGGCGTAGCGATTTTTCGAAGGCAGGTGTGCGTTACAAGATGGCCTATGAACGACAGTGTGTCTGTGCGAGCAAATCGAGGTTGCGACCTCTTGACGTATGTAACGTCTCGGGACATGCACCCGCGACATTGAAGGAGTGGGTTCGCGCCTTCGTACCACAGTACCAACGGGAAGACCAAATTAGAGGCGCCACCCCCGGCTCCCTTGGCCCGCTCAAAAATCGTCGTTGGCACACAATTTCAAATTTAGAAGACCTGTTTTGATATTGTCACGGCCGAGGGTTTCCAGAAGAAACCACAATAACTCGAAATTTTGTTACTTATATGCTGAGATAATCTTATTTATTATTTATGTACCTCGGAGAGAAAAAGGAGGGACGAGAAGCCTGTCGCAGTCACAGACAGGTACGTCGTCGACTAGTCATTGACTACAGTGGGGAGAGGCGTCATTTTTATTTGATAAAATATTGATCAAACCATCAAACTCCTTATATTTTATCGATTCCCACTCTATACTGAACTTACACACAAACAAGCGCAAGCATGGCGCGACGCGTAGTGTCGCCCCCCCCTCCGTCGACGTTCCACTCGGCGTCTCGACCGCACAGCAGGCAGGACGAGTCCTAATCTAAAGTGAGCGGGGCCAAAATGCACCGAACGGTATACGCTCCGTCCTTCTATTTATTTATGGACTTTAAGTAACACCGTCAAGAATGAAAACTTCCCCGCCCGAGCCACTCGTCGTCTCTAACCCTCTCGCGCCCCGCATAACGAGTGAGAGTAGCATAGTCTATCCTAGCTAATCCGCGCGGGTGTGTGCCTCGGGCAGACGCTCGAGGGTCTCGCAACGCATACGGCAAGATAGGTGGAACGCCTCGGGCACCATAGGTCAAAGCCGTCAACGCAAATAGACAGTATTAAGCCAACAGGAGCCACGGCACCACAACCACACGGCCTGGCCGCCAGTATGCATACCTGTTGGATTTGATCATTGCGTTTGCTGCGCCAAAAAAGGCACAGGTAACACACCGGCCGCGCGGATTCTCGTGTAGGCCCCTCCTACCGACTACCAGACTATTAAACCTGGTATAACGGAAACTAGGGGTCTTAAATTCTAGCCACAGTGGCACCGGTCCGCCGAAGGTCCTGCTACCTTGCAAACGGAGCACGACTATCTACCTACCTAGTGATCGTATCATTAAGAACCAAGATAATCTGGCCAGGCTAACACAAACTCATTTCCATTCCCGCCACTACATTCTATGTAGACGTCGGGCTCGAATTCTTGGAGAACCTGGGATTCTAATATAAAACACATGCGTTGGAGACACTAAACGAGGCCAGTATTTGCCCACCCATAGGTGTCGACCGACCCGAACTCTGAGTCTACCGCCCTTTCTCGAACATTACTCAGGTCTGTGATTAATGACTTTTATGCAGTAATTCTCTCAACCGGTTGTGCTTCCCAGAACAATAGTCCCGTAGTAACTAAAACAATTAAGCTTTGTAAACCCCGCATAACCATCACAACCCATACAGAATCGGGATTCATCAAATAAATTCTCTAATACGTTTGAAGAAAATGGTAATGTAAAAAGCGTGGAAGTGATACATAAAACTACTTCTTCAAGCGATAGAGGGACCAGGTAGCCATATGGCAACATGGTCGTACTCACTAAGCCACAGAGAGGTCACCTATCACGCCTAAAGTTCGAGACGAAATTTATCAACCAGAGATCTAAGTACTCTAGGATGTAGCATCATCTAGTCGTCCCCTTCTACTACAAGGAAGGGATGGGCTTCCGTGGGAGAGGCAACCTCTTCCCTTCTGTAACCTTAGTAATTAAACTCCTATATTTGTCTAGAGCACAAAAGTGATTACTATTCACAGGGGGGGTTAATTAGTAAAAAGTGAACGGAGTCGGTATCTCAGCACAACGTCCAAAAACCCTACTTCGCCTCTTGGTTCGTCTCCAAAATCCACACCGGTAACTTGGAGAAG
>NW_011369097.1:73771-98219 GCF_000735185.1 Notothenia coriiceps | reverse complement strand
CTTTTGCACGGTAAGCATTATATTAAAATGTTGTTAGACGAGTAGAGTTTGAGGCATTGTGATGGACTTTAAACTGTGTTAGGTGGATAGATTGTTATTGAGAATGAGGTGGAGTTCGAGGCGGATTGATAAAAAAAGCTATCATTAAAGTTGTGTTCACTATTATAAGGAATTTAAAGTAAACAGAATATAAAGTGACTATGGTCGGTTTGGCATATGTCTGTAGACGTACCCAATATAATGTAAGTTAAATTCGGCATCTATTTACTCGTAAATTGGCATTTTACGGCGGTACGTTAAGTTTGCATGTCGTTGTTACGTTCTCCCCTAGAATCTTATTTTAGAGTATTTGAGAGTTGTTTACATAAGGTATGTATAGTGTCTAAACCACCTATCCAGTCAGGCAGAACCTCTTATCTCGTGTGGTTCTGTAAAAGTTAAAGTACCTATATTCCTCCGCTGGTTTTTGTGGTGGTAAATATGAGTTCTTGTCCTTTACTGCTTTAAAGAAAAAATGAAGATATGATGGTTGTAATGAGAGCCATCCACTGATACTTGGAAAAAAAACTCCCAATTCAACAGCGTGTTTTGCGTCTTACACCACGCACGGTATGTAATAGAAATTTAACGCTATCTGGTATTTTACGTCGACAGCCTGCGTTTTTGACGCGGGCGGAGGGGGGCGCGGGGGGGGCGGGGGCGGGCGACGGGGGGGCGTCGGGGTGCGGTGTTTGTTGTAGTGACCCATGGTGGTGCAGTACTCAAGGTGCTGGAAATAGCTGTTACACACCTTTTTTATGCAATTTTAAAAGGGTGTCACGGGGGCGGGTTGACGAAGTACACCGGATAACCACACCATCATTGAGTCAAGAAGTCTTGAAGTGCTTAAAACTGTATTTCTAAAGAGTACCCCTTAATGCTTTATAAAGATTATCTGAAGTATATCGGGGCGGGGGTCTTTTCAGTGCCGGGTAAAACTTTTTACACGCAAGAAAGTAACGGTAAAATGTCGTGAAGAACGCTTTGAGTGAGGAATCCCTCTTACTAAGCCTTTTTAAGGTCAGTCCTGTTCAAGTCGGGTATAGGTTACACTACGATTGCTAGCGAGCACCTTGGACAATTTGAACCCATTGACTCCAGAATGTTGAATTTTTCACGGGTCCTGGCGTCCGTGCAAAATTATACAACTTTGTGAGCGTTCTAAAGCCCTCAAAAACAGGAAACGCCAGCACTATAATAAGAAGAAGAAGAATTCCACCAATAACAATAGGTTCCTCGCACTTCGTGCTAGGACACCGTTGGGGTCCTAGCACTCCGTGCTCGGGCCCTAATAATACCACGGAGAACAATAGGTTCCTCGCATTTCGTGCTAGGACGCCGTTGGGTCCTAGCGCTCCGTGCTCGGGCCCTAATGAGCAGCATTAATAAAATACCTGTATTGGCCTAAAGAACAAATGCAAATGTCTAAATGTAGGCATTGAAGTCTTACTAAGGCCTTTCAAACTCAACATGCACATTCTGCTCTCCCTGAAGCCCTCTGTGCATGAATATGAGATTGAATACAGCATATAGAGGACTGCTGTTTATTATCCAGGCTGACTGCACTGATAAAACATTTAAGCAAAACGATGTAGGCATCCTTACTTCTGGATGCAAACTTGAGTACCCGTAGGTTTATGGTCAAAACATAATTTGCTGTAGGTTTTGTAAGATATTCTCTGGAGACCTACTTTTTTATTTGTTAACTTTTCTTAACAGAACTGGTCACGCTCGACAGTCGAAGAGGTCATACAACTGGAAACTAGAGCCGTATGATAATCATAAACCTGCATCTCAGATCTCCCTGATGAATAATTTGTTCTGTTTTATTTTGCATTGGCAGCTGCTGCAGATCAATATAGTGTTGTCAAGGTTCAGAATGCAATTTCCAGTCTGTAATTGGCCAGCAAGCCAAACATATTGTTGTGGGCAGGGGCATGAAGCTGTTCTCCATGCAACCATTTCACTAACACCTCTGTGCACCAACAGAGGAACGATTATGTTACTTGCAACAGCAACTACATCATCATTTAGAACCGCTTCCTCCCTCTTCTCAAACCGATGTGTGAAATCTCTTCTATTCAGTGATGCCTTGCGCTTGTCACAGTTTGATAAAAGCCTTGGTATTGGTTGACATATCACACCGCATATCAACTTCTCAATTGGAAGAGCCGGTGCATGGTGTGATCTGTCAGCAGGTGCTAAGGCTTTGTCAAATGCGCGGAAACAAAAGGAAGTCTTAAAATAAAGGAACAAAATGGTGGATGGTGAGTGGGCTGACAGGAAGTGCACCATCGCCCACTGAACCATTGAGGGCTTCTGCTGACGTGCCTCTGGACAACACGTCCACTCATCACACTCTGTCAGCAAGAGGCTCGCCTACCTTACCCGGAATGGGGGAAATGTGCCTCAAACTTCAATACCGATTCTCATCTTGGCTTTACCTTCTGTGGGCAATTTGACCAATGATTGATTAACCATTTAAGCATAAGTCATTTTCACATGGGACTAGTACTACCAGCAGACCTCATGAAGTTATAACACTCCACGTGTGTGTTTTGTGAATTTACACTGAAAAATAATTCTATATTTTACTCAAAATGATTGATAATATACCCTAAATATGATGTCAAAGCTTGGCGTAACAAACACTTATATACACATTATTAAACTATATATAATTTATTTTATAATTATAAGGTTTATTATATTAAATGGGCCTATTTATGTTTATATAACATTAGCATAACATTTATTAAAATAAAAAGCAGCCTTTTGGAATGGATCTAGATCACATTCAAGCTCAAGGCCCGGGGGCCAAATCCGGCCCGTGGTGAATTTAATTTCGGCCCGCAGGATAATTTTTAATTCCTATTAGATCTCTGCCGGTATATTGCACGCACACCGTCACTCCATCCTGAGGGTCTCCTCAGTTCAGAGCCTGACCCCAAACGTTGATGAACTTGCACCCAAGATGAGATGCCAAGTATCTGCTTGAACTAGCATCACAGAGCAGCAAACTGAGTTTACATGGATGTTTCCTTTTGCACTTTTTTTCTTGAGACAACAGGGCATGTTTGTTTTTTTCTTTGAGGGAAATAGTTTTTTTGAAGCTGTTGTTGGCCTGTGGAAAAATGTAATCATAAGAAATGAGCTGCAGATAGAGCCATAAGAAACAAATGCAACTGATTATTTAATGTTGTTTTTAGAGGCAATAAATTAAGCTTTGTTAGTTCCAGGTTTAATATGTGCAATAAGTTCATTCAATAAGTTTGACACCCCTGATCTAGATGATGTATATTTAGCAGAGGTGGAAGAAGCAAATAGATCTTCTAGCTAAGTACAAGTAGAAATAACAGTGTAGTAATAGTCTGTAACAATTAAAAGGTTCTTCATTCAAATTGTTTTTTGTTGTTTTTAGTTAAAGTACATCATTATTAACATCTAAATATACTTAAAGTAACATAAATTAAAGTACTATGCAGATAAGCACATTTCAGAATAATATATATTGTATCGATTGATTATAATTATTGATGTATTAATGTGTTTATCATAGCTGGAAAAGGTGGAACTGATTTTTTACTTTATTTGCTGCTGGGTATCTTGTAAATGAAATCTAAGTGTAACTAATATCTTAAGTAAGTGTTGGTTATATGTTGTATCATAAATCCATAACTGCAAAGTAACTGAGGTATTAAATGCATTTAATGGAGAAAAAGTTGATGATTTACCTTTTAATTGTAGTGGAGTGCAGGAAATGGAGATACTCATGTAATCTGAAAATTGGATTTAAGTATAGTACTTGAGCGAACTCAATAAACTAAGAGTGCACTCATTTACTTTACACCACTGAGAGTGATCTTCCTAAAATGTGCTTATTTTCCCTTTCAGAAAACAAATAACGTAGCGAAAAATCTCAAAATCAATCCCAAATGACATATGCCGAAAGCAAAGGACTACGTTTATCCCATGACCTCCATGTTTGGTGAATTATGAGGTAATTTGCGACAACTGCAATTATCACAAATTACTAGAGGTCCCCCTCAGGTTTCAGTGCAAACAGAGCTTTAGAGACGAAACAGAATGGAACGAATGCCCTCCATGGCTGCATAAAGGGATGCATTGGCTTGTTTTCAAAATAGTTAGAAAATAAAACTTTTCCAACAATGCAGGTATGTAAACCGCATGCTGTAAAAAATGAATGCACAGCAATTATCTACAGGAAATCAGCACAGTATTGTGACTTAAATGGTTAGCTCTAGCCTAATTTTACTTTCTGTACAGGCAAGGTGACAAAGCCTTCAAGACTACACATTCACATTTTTGCAAAAGTGCACGTCTGAGGATACAAGTTCCACCATTGTTCTTTTGTATTCCATTACAATGAGCAAGGAAAATGTGTGCGTCAACACTATGGTTGCTTGCTTGTAGCAACTTTCCCCTCCTGTTCAAAATGCTCCCCTCTGGAGAAAAATACATTTAAAAAAGACTGTTTTTTGGTAGCTTCTGCTTACTGCGAAAAACTGTTGTGAACACTTGAATAACAAGACTTGACATGTCACAGCTAAAGAAACACAAACCCCTGGTATCTTGTTGTTTTTCTTCACAAAGTATGACAAGCACAGAATGCCTTCACACCCAGTTATTACACTGATAGCCCGCACCAGACACTAATGTCTGCTCCAATGTGGGATATTTCTTATTTTTTCTTCCCTGAATCTTGGTCATTTACCACTGTAAACTGTTTGCAGGGACCACAAATATACCATTAATAACACTCGCGCACACAATAGTAGCTGTTTTCCCCCGTTATCCCTCCATGAGCTGTGGGCCTCTTATATTTGTTCGCCATCGATCATAGCGGTGTGGCGCACACGGTGGATAGCAGCCGGTGGGGAGAGGCAGCATTTGCAATCAAACAGAGAGGAGCGGTGTGAAATCTCAGGAAGAGGCAGCTTCCCCCATGCCCGTGGGCAGGGGATCAGACGATGTGGAAGCCTGCCTCAGACACTCAACACCTCCCACTGGCACCCTGATGCAAGCCGCATGCAAACCCACCCCTCACATGTATCTGTCAGCCTAGGGAAAGGGAGGGGGGGCTAAGCTATGTGTGTACCCTTACTCTGGAACTGCACTGTGCATGTTATGCTACTGCAGTGAAGGTGCTTTTAAGAAAGATTTTTGCTAAGGTTAACTGCGAGTGTGGTAGTGAAGGTTGGAAGTGGAAATGACTGTTTTTCTTTCGTTTTGTTCATGCTATTGCTTTAAGCAAGCAGATGGGGCTAACGTAATATAAAAGAGCTCTACAGGTGCAATCTATCTCCCAGTCTGGAGGAAAGGAACTCTGCTGTGCGGGGAGTCAGAAATGTCATTGAGTCACCGCTCTTCAAAAACCAAATCAAAAGCTCTCTAAATCCAGTCAGCCTGTTGCCACTGGCATACCAGTGCTGTGCTTTGCCCACCAATGTACATGGACAGTCCATACATGACATACAAGACTGGAGAGGGGTTTGTTCTAGACTGCAAATTTATTTCAGAGGTACAGCACACATACGGAAGGAGACATGCCTGAGTGGGCAGGGACATTTGTAGTTTCTCACCCCCTTTGGCTGCTCCGGTCGCCCTAATGGTTGACTCATCTCATTTCATCGCGTCCACTAAAATATTCAGACAATGGTCGAGTGTGGGAGTGTGTTTTTAGATGTGCGGAGCAGATGGAATTCTGCCACGCTGTGAGCCGCTTACAGATGGCTAGTGTGGCCACAGCGGAAGGCAGACACAAAAGTATAATTATCCGTATTGATTTTTGTAGAGATAGATTTGAGTGCGAGAGAAAGGTCAGCACGAGCAAGTGTAAAAATATGTGCTTTCACAAATGATACACCCCATCATAACACATAAGTACTGTACTCGGTTTATTATTATTACTACATGTTGAAATACTTGAAGGGAAATAACACGCATTATGGAAGGCTAGTGGCAGCATGCAGAAGCATAGTCACTCCAACCTCACAGCTCCCTGTTAAATATAGGCCTCCCATTGTATCTATTTGTATGGAAAACAGACAATTATGTCATACTTTATAAATAAAACCACATATAATTTTGATGAAAAACCAACAGACAAGGTAATGGCCTACTAAAATAGCTGGCGTTAGAGCATCTGTGTTCTCTGTCGATGGCGTGCGATGTGTTCTTTGGCATTCTTGGAAGAAAATGGCAGACTTTGGCAAGCTTTAGCTGTCATTGCTGATTTTCTGGCCCTGGATGATGATGAGCATGCTTCATAATGCGCTTTAATTCCTGTCAACGGTGCATGGCATCATTTTCCTCTTACATGTTTTCTTTTAGCATCATTAAGAGCAAATGATATTTTCTGAACCTAGCAACCTGACAATCAGTAAAGATGTGGCAATCAGTAATTTTATTTCCGTGAATGATTTAAAAGAGAGATTATATAATACATATGAAATATGAAACATATCGGACAAAATGTAAGTTCTATGTGCATGTATGATTAAGTTAAGGATTTGTACATGCAAATATAAAGTCAAATCCATTAAGAAGAAACATTGCCCATTGTAAAATGGGAGGTGTTTTAGAAGACCGGTGTAAATATACCTTTTTTCGCTCCACAAACAGATTTTTCGGTTGTGCAGCTCTGCAGACTTTTATACACAAGGCCGCTTGGTGTGGCATAAACCTCCTGGAAGCTGTGGAGAGGTTTTAATCAAGTGTGAAATCCTTTCGGAGTAGATGCCTACACGACTGTGCTTGTGCTTAGAAGCGTACTCCTCAACCCTCTCCCCAAACTCTCTTCCCATGAACATCTTTTGTATCAAGAGTCCATTTCGCAGCAGTGATGCATACAGACAACGCTCTTAGCTGCGCTCAGAAAAATGAAACTCCCAATCATCATGCATGATGCACTCAGGCACGCTCTCGCCTTGTCCTTTTTTTGGAGCACCACATTCAGTTTTCTTCTTTTTTAATCAGGCATAGTGCTGCTCATTCATTTGCAAAAAGAATCATTGACATTGGCCTTGTAAACTGTGAGAAGAATTTGCCACTTAAGCACCATAATATAATTAAGCATGGATAAGGCAGAACATTGCTCAATTGTAAAGTAAACGTATTAAATAGCCTGAACATCTAGCAATTTAGGATTATTGGAACAATGAGATTAACGGCAACAATAGATTGCGCTATGCATTCATTATAAACAATTGAATTGTATATGGATTAACCATGAGAAATGAATCTTTAGACACAAATAAGGAAAACGAAATGAGAACAAATACACTCCACTACTTTTCATTAAGCATTTTAAAATATTAAAGCATGCCTTGCCATTACCAAAGCTGTTTCTGTCTGGGATCTGATTGATTGAAGCCTCGGTGGGCCGGATGCTGTTTTTTCCGGGCCTTAGAGGTCTGACATTTTGTGGAGATAATTATCTATAGCCACTGGTCATGAGTACAAAACTGATGGAACGTCTCAAAGGCACACTGCGAAGATGGCATTTGCTCTATTAGCTGTGAACCCTCACTCCTGCCTCTAATACTTCATCTTTTGTGGTTGCATCATTCTCATGCAGCAACATCTTCTCTTTGTGTGAAGCACCCTCCACATTATCCACATATACATTGACTCTCTTTTACACACTGTGCTGGATCCACAAAACAAGATGTCCCGTGATGGACGGGTGCTTTCATGGTGTGGACAGCGCCAAGGCATTACAGTAATGCATTTATCACGGCAATCAAAAGTTTACATGGAGGGTGACATCGCACTCTCACAGATCTTAGTTGTCTGCTCTTTTTCTTCAGAGACATCGATTGGGCTGTCCTAGTCTGAGTCTGACGGCATAACAAAGACAAATTGAGCGGTATTTCCATTACATCTGGGCTCTGTGTGTTTAGCTTGTCAACAGGTGGGCTGCTTAACAAGTCTATTAGGTGCCAGCTGCACATTTCTGGTAAACAAGTACATGGGTTCTTCTTCATGGCAGCTCTACAGTGAGTTCAGAAAGTGTGTTATACTCTGGAGTGATGTTTGAGGCAAACTTTTTTGGAGCTTTTACAGCTTGTACATTTAAATGAGGTCACTAGGTCATAGACCCATTTATTTAATTAGGAGCAGTTGAATAAAAAATGGATCGAAATCAAGGGCAGGGAACTCATTTTAGCACTGTCAATCAATAACTCATTCAATGCTTTCGCCTCCAGCTATTGTAGCCAAACACTGCCTCTTTACAGTATGTGTGTTGGTATTTCCGTGGTATGTTATCTTTTTCTTGCTGTCTTTTTATGTGGAAATGTATATGGAGCACCATTTAAAGTCCACACATATCATGTGATAGAAGTCAATGTTCGCTGTATTGAACTCGTTAACAATGCAGTGATATATTCCAAACATTTCAGACAAACTGCTGTTGGACACTTCTAAATGACAGAGACACAGCACCCCATCTCCTGAATGCATCACATCAGCTAGTGGACTACACACACCGAAGTGCTCATTACACAGTGCATAGCAACAGCTACATAGCAACTGCTGCTGACTGCTTAGCAACAGCTGCAAAGACGCAGAGGAGGGGGTATGGTGGGCTTCATGGGGTGTTTCAGATGACACCATTTATGTTCACAAATGCCTTTTTACAACTTTCTTGTACCACTGTGAAGCTGTCTCTTATAGTTTTTCTCTCTTCCGCCCACAGATATCCGCTCGCTCCCTGATGTGGCGATGACCGGAAACTGTACAAACGAGTGCAGCGAGCTGGGCCACTCAGACGCCTGCTGGATGCCTGGGCATCCCTCCCCTGTTCGCAAGGCCAGGAACCCCCCGAAACTCTCCACCTTCGTGCCTTACCAGGAGAGGGGGAGCCTGGGACGCCTAGCCAACGGGAGCGCAAGGCTGGGGGGGGAGGAGCCCCGGTCGCGCCTCCCGCCCTCCCGCAGTGCCTACTCCAACAGCGGTAACGATGCCAGTCAGGACTGCCCCTTAGAGGAGATGCCCCTGAGCGTGGCCTCTGAGTTCCCGCCCACCCCCCCCTCGGCCCACACTCCAAAAAGGGAAATTTACCTGTGAGGAATGCCGTCATCCGATTGGTGCACAAATGAGGAAAAAGCTACACCCACGTCAGAAGGAGAAACAGGCTGTACACATGCTAAAGCCAATGCCCGTTTTGTAGGTAACAATAGGCTGTGACGCATTCAATCACTGGCATGAACACTTGTTTTCTGTCAGTTCCTCCTTATATTATTAATTTATTAGCATATTTATTAAGAATTCCACAAAGTCGATTGATGCACTCACTCATTAATTTATACAAAATCCGGATGGATTTGATTCTAACAAATCAAAAGGAAGTGCAGATGGCAAATGCTACTTTAGTAGTAACTAATTATTGTTGTAGTTAGCCAAGTACCATTCTGTGAAGTGATCTCTTGAATTTGAAAGTTGTGGTCAGTGCTCTTGTGCCATTATTAGATATCATTCAATAGACAGACAGTCAGGCCCTATCAGAAGGCATTACACTTTTGACTAACATCAAATGAAACGGTCTATATTAATGTACAGTGCTGTAAATACATTTCAATGGTGTGTTTTACATATATTTTTGTCTGGCATACGCTGAAAAAAGAAATTGCCTCAGAATGTTTTGCATATTTAAGCTTTTCTTTGCTGCTGCTGTTTAAACTTGATTGAAACAATCTCCTGAAGTGGAGCTCGATATTGTGGTGGGCATTTATCCGCTCCACAAAATCACACACACACAGACACACACACACACACACACACACACACACACACACACACACACACACACACACACACACACACACACACACACACACACACACACACACACACACACACACACACATTTCAGACCCCTAATCATAGTAGAATGGCCTTTACCTCTGCTCCCTACAGAGCTCTGCCACTGGTGAAGAAAGCTGTGTGGCAACATTTAAACTGACATTATGTTCAACTGACTCTCGGCACTGTGACCTATCGTTCATCATGAAAACGGTTGACTTGGCCACAGTACCCCGGAGTCAAAATGACCGCAGAGTACTCACTGGACATATTCTGATTGGCTTTTCATATTAAACCATGTGACGCACTCTGTTGATGAAAATGTTTCAGTCCGAAAAGCTCATATCTGTCGTGACAATCAGACGAGCTCTCGCAATCCCGTCCCTCCTTTACGCTCATAGTCCTTTACCCCTCAAGACCCATAAGAACTTCTCTAGATCTATTGAATGCATAAGGAGGTATTCACATAAAAAGGCACTTGAGCTTAGAGAAACACTGCAAAACATTGAGCACTTATGGAAGCTAATATCACTACACGAGTGCTTGATGTTGAGAATACTTTCTTTGTTTTTTAGAGTGTCAGTTGTCAATAGATATGTACTTCTTCAAAGGTGGAAACAATACAGAGCACACAATGAAATGAGGGAATAAAAGGATATTGAATGAAAATACATCTTTGAAGTTATTGTTACTAAAATGAGGGAAACAAATATTTGATTGCAAATGCAGAATATTGTTGAGCTTAAACAGAGAATACAGTCAAACTGGAATCACTTCAACTCCTGTTAATTATGAGTTCCCCTCTATTGAGGACAACATGCTTAATAAATTATTAGGCATTTTTTCCTCCTCTGGCTATTGAACAGAGAATAAAAAATAGAGCATGCCCGTGGGCTTCATTTATCTCTACAAAGATTTTCCAAGTTAATCTGAAGGATATGTCTGAAGGACACTGTGTATTAGTCAGTAATTGGATGTTAATGATGACAACACTAGCCTGTCTTACAGCATTGTAGGGCCGGCCGGTGTCTTTGATTTAAACATTGATTTGATTAGATTTGTAGATACCTTTCACCTCTGCAGAGTATTTCCATCGTGAGATTGTGTCTCTGAGTAAGGGTGGAAGAGCCTTGAATGGACATTTCCTAATTAGGGTGAGTAATGAGTCCTGAGCTAGGGCATGCGTGAGCACACCCCCAGGACAAGGCACCCACCAGATAATGCAAATCCACCCGCAGAGCTACAATCAGTTAAAAGGGGTATTTTTATCAGCACTTACCTCATCACACTGCCATTGAAAGCTGCGTTTAGAATAATTAAACTGGAAACATATGGAAATTACTGGACATGGCCCTGATTAAATAAGGTGGGCGATTATCCTGCCTTGAGGGGGAGAAAGCACATTATGCCGTTTTCAAAGCCATTTAGCAACTGAAATAAAATTCAAACAACAGCCATGATACACTGTGATTAAACCCCCACGGCTTCCCCCAGCACCCCTCTCGGAGCTGCGGATAGCCGCTTCACAAACTCAAAGCAGTGGGTAAGATCGCTGACCTGGAATTGATGATAAGTGAGAAAGATAGCTGTGAGTGATAAAACCAATGTCACATAGCCTCCATCACAACTATGTCTATTTGAATGCGTTGAATCAATTCCTATTATGCTTCATATCCAGATTTATTTCCGGGGGTTAACCTGATTCCAGCCAAAGTACACTTATCGCTTTTGGGAATCTGGTATCTTCAGATTTGCCTCTTTGATCGCTAATACATGAAATAAATGGCGTGGCTTTTAGCAGATAAGTCGTAATCAGCGGTTGTGACTCTGAACGGAATGACGGGAGTTTGATTTAGGTGCTCAGCAAAATAAAAAACAAGCCCTGGCTTAATGAGTTGGATTCTTTCTCTCGAGTCGGTAATGACCTCCTGCTACTCACCCCTGGAACGATATATCACCAGGTTTGACCTTTCTTTTGAACTCATGCTGAATGAACTGTGTTTCCCTCTCTCGCAAACACAGACAGTTCTTCTTGATTAAAGTAGGAGGACATCATGAAGCACCTAAATACACTGAATAATGTTTAATTTGTACTTAACATTGATTTAATGTTCACTTGAGTATATTTTGCCTCTCTGTGGTGTGTATCGTATGGTGATCATTTCTTTAGAAAGATGGAGAAATTACTGAACTGAAATCGGCAAGATGGAATTTTGTTTTCTTACTGATCAAAGACTCTTAGAAAAACTGGTTGTGTGAAAAAAATAATGACATCTTTTGGTGGTATAGTGTACATAGATCTCCACCACCCTGCGTCTGCTGTTGAACAGACAGCGATTTTAGCATGAATTCCAAAGATAATTGGTAGAAACTGTTTACTCTTTTTCTTTTTCCTTTCTGAAATGTCAGTGCTGGTTCATATTCAAAAGGCCCTCTCCCAAAACGAACTGAAATTAACTGAACATTTCATCTTTTTTCACACAAGACAATTGCCTTGAAAATATGTCTTTGCAAAAGAGAATCTAGTTGTTATCCTAATTGTTGGTATATTTATATAGGATAAAATGCTTGTGATGCCATGTTTTTGTACAGTTTTATGTACATACAAGTGAAGCTTTCTAAAAGTTCTGAGAAAAGCCGATGGCATATAAAAATTGTAACATGTTTTCCTGAGATGTGCAAATCTTGCCTTGGTTTGATTGACCTTTGCTGAGTCAGTGTGAATGTGGCCGTTCTATGCCTGCACTGTAGTCATTCACCGGCTCCCACCTCCTGAGGACTTAATCAGTTTTTATGTTTATCGTGAACAGTGGATCGTCTTATCTTACCAGTTTGTTAAACTCCTGTGTTCTGCTTCGTTCTGTTTTCGCATGTTGACAAATTTTCTTGTAATACTGTAAGTCCTCATGAACTTTGTAATAAAATCACTTCAGGGAAAAAATGAATGCTGTCAGTGTTTTCCCTGTTTTTCTGTTATTATTCATCGCTTTTGACTGTTAAACAAGTACTTGGCTGTTGCATTTTTATAAGAGCCTTTGCAGCCTCGGAGCTACATTGTGTAAAATGTCTCTCACTCTAGGACTCAGGCTCATTAGGAGGAACTAGTATTCCGGTCATGTGGGGCCCAGCGCCTCATTTCTAAGTCAGGAAGCCCCATAATGTTGAGAGGGAAGCATTCCAGAGCTTGAAGTAGGAGGTCCCGGGACCTGTGTTCTCTACTTCAACGAGAAAAATGTGCCAGAAATACACAGCCCCCATCATGCACTTAGCTCCACATAGAACATATCTTTAAAGCATTGATGAGCTCGCTACACATTCAGTGCAAGGCTTACAAGACCGCTGTCTTGTGATGTTAATTTTGAACTGTCTATGTGTCTTTTTTTAAAAGGAGAATATAATAGTTTTAATGGACAATGATCCACGGTTGAAAACATTCAGAGAACGGGAAACTCTTTCGATGCGAGATGTTCACGCTCTGCGCACTTCTGCTGTGTTTGATCATTAGCACATATGCTTAATTGACTTAATCATTGTTGCACAGATACCATATTATTTAATAATGTGTGAACTACAGTAATGTAACATGAGTGGTTAAGCAATTTTTTCAAGGCTTCCTTCACAATCGGTCGCCAGGACCAAGTCTTGAGTCATTCCTTCATAATGTAGTCCTCTCTCACATATATGCTTTTTACCCCTCACTGCCCCCAGTTTCTGTGCTCAAGGAATTTTAAGACAGCACATGTTTTATATTCACTGGGGGTATAAAAATGGCAGGAAAAAGCCGTCTTCTTTATAACAAAATTGTTAAAATAGAAAACGATGCATATATTTTCTTAACACTGCAAACTGTATTAGTCAAGGTTAAAGTCAGGGCTGGACAGAACATTGAGTAACTAATATCATGGTAATTTCCAAATTCTATCGCCAAATAACAAAGGGTAATGTAAGCAGAAACATTAAGCCACTTAAGAGATTCATTCTATTATTTCAAAGCAAGTGTCAAGTCAGCAAAGATGTGAACATTGAGCTATAGAAATGTACTTAATACATCTCAAGTCCTTTTACAATTCATGCTACGGGTTGTACTTTATGTACTTTATGTATTTTGAAATATCAGCTGTTCATGAATGTGTCGTACACCAATAAACCATCGACTTGATGAAGGTGGTTGATCAAATATCAGGGGATCACGAGTGTTTGCAAAGACCTTGAATATCCAAATGGCAAGATAAATTGTCCAATATCTATCTCTGAAAGACAAATGTCAACCTGCTGTTGGCGCTAGAGGATAGAAGTCTCGGAATCATCCCCAAAAAAGTGAATGGTAATAGAAAGAATTACTTGTATGTGTAAACCAACTTGGCAATAAACCTGATTTGGATTCAAAAATGGTGGATAGACCAACCCACATTGCTATCTAATGCATTCAACTATTCAAAAGTGTAGGATACTCAGCCCTAAGAGGCCATGTAATTGCCTTTCAATGCCCTTTAAGTTGGATCAGCGGATACCTACATTATATTTGCTTCAAAGATCAAACATATGCTACAGGCCCCCATGTACTGCTGGGCAACTGCACTGGCCAACAGAACTGTTTGAAAAAAGTGTATTCATTCTTCTGAAGGTAGATGAAGGCAGAAATCTCTCATCATCATTACAACATCATCAGTAATAACTGACATGAAGCATTATGGCTGAGACCAGTAACTGTAAAGCTTTGTTACATAAAGGTTTATGTCTAGCCAATAGTTGTGCTTTTCAGACATTAGCGCAGTGGCTAATAGCGTTCTTGTGTTCGAAACGGTTATAGAAAAATAGCTCATCACAGTTAAATGGCTCCTGCAGTTGGATCACTGTTTTTCTACATAAAAAGGAAGATATTCCAATAACAATATCAGCTCAGAATAAGATACAGTTTTGATTAAATGCAAGGAATATGTAAATAGAGCAGGAAGAGCCATAATGGTGACATCATTATCCCTTTGTAATGCCAACGCCTAGACCCTTTTGACGGCATAACGGACAAAGAGTTGCTCCTCGTCGTTGTGTGCCTGTTCATTTCAAGTAACATGCACAGGGCATTGTTGTGATGCATGTTTTTCTCCCTGTAAGATGAGGGATGAGAGGCATCCAAGTGATAACTCCCAATGCTTTTAAGAACGAAGGATGGGTTCTGCCTCATTTTTTTCCGGTCAAATCTGATGGGTTTGTGACATGGGTGAACAAAAAGAGCAAAGGTCTCTCACCCTCTTAACTGATTTTGAAGCTTGCAGTAGCCATGTGATAGACAACAGCCACTGCAAAATATGGCATTTCTATACACCATCAAATAATTCCATGTTCAATTATGGAGCCATTAAGCAGGTTGAGTGTAATGTCACTGATACCTAGAATATGGTAAAAGCAAAAACTCTCTGACAAAGTATTCAGAACATATATCTCAATTTACCAGGTTGTGTTGTGTTGTGGAAAAGGACTATAAGAGTACAACAAATGTAATTCACAAAGCATTTGACAAGTTTGAAGCAATGACATACTGATTAGATTAAGGCATGGGTTGCAAACTCATCATTATATCTTATCATTGTATAAGGTCATTGCGTCAAAAAACGTTCTCTTAACCTTTGGTAAATCAATGGTTGCTTACTCTTTAATCTTGTTACAAGGGACTGTCTAATGGTCTTTGGTCGATTTCATTTTAATGAACAATACGAAATTGAATTCCAACACGAGAAGTACATTCTATCTTCCCGCAGTTATGTGATTTAATGTTAACAAAGAAAATTATAAATACTGAAACAAGGCTTTATAATTTTACATTATCACAGATGCAGCAAAAGCAACAACTGGTACCTCATGTCTGTAGATCTGTGCATTTATAATACAGATCTACAGATTTTTTTTTTTATTTGGATACCAGCAGGTTTTGGACGAACATTTTTGGAAAAAGTGAAATATTTTATTATATATATATTTTGAGCGTGTAAATGAGGGACATGTTGACAGCATGCTCAAATCAAAGTGTACTTTATTTGAAGTACCACAGACACACATACTTGTGTTCTCTACTTGTGAGGCCAGCACTTTCCCCCCCATAATGGGGCCCATCCAATATCTACCAATATCACATCACATTTTTTTCTCAATAATTTGTATATTTTGGCTGGGATCAAAGTTACTATCTAGATCAATTAAACTGCGGGACAGCATCAGGGATTTAAATGCTACTTTTACATTCTCAGCACCAACAAATGTACATGGCAGTGGTTGGCATCATCTTAACATAAGAACATCATAAGACAGTAGGTATTTGTTTTGTTTTTCAATTGTTTGTATTAATAATTTTAACTTAATTGAAACTAGAAACTGAAGCAACACACAAGCACATTTTAATTCACCCACACTCGGTCCTTGTGCTTTACAAGGACGCATTATCTGAAAAAACTTCAATCCTTCCCTAACCTAAATTCATAAGCTTCAACATTACAGTCATCAGTATTCAGTCAATTGTCTTTGCTCACTGCAAATATTGCAAATAGGACTTTCCATACTAATTCACAAGAAGGTCCCATTAACTCATCAAACATTACTGACCCAGAAGGTAGATTCCTCATCAATAACAGCAAATAACAACATAGATTTTATAATTGTTAATATTTATATCAAATTTTTCTCACGTATTTGCCTTAAATGGTTTCACATATTCTTAAACCAATATTGGAAGGGATAATATAACACCCAACAATAGACCAATCAACAACAAGTGGCAGGAAATGGCAATCACTGAGACAATAAAGCAATAAATGGAGGAGTTAGGATGTAGCAGTTGGTGTATAAATAATGCAACAGTGAATGAATATTCATACTTTTCACTGCCATTTCACACATACTCCAGCATTGACTTTTCCCTCACTCGTAACTCAGTTATACAAGACATTACTGATACATCAATCCCTTTGATTGTATTAAGTGACCATGCCCATATCTTCTAAGTTCTCCACTGTAAGCAGTTTTACTAACAGCCATATGGTGCTTTAATATTTCACTCCTCAGAGATCTAGTCTGACAATTTCTTCAGGAGAGCGGGCATCCTTCATCGACACGAATAACATCCTCTAACACTTCACCAACATTGCTCTGAAAAACAGCAATGTAGGGGGAAAATAATCTCAGAAAAATCTCACAAGAAGTAAAAAAAGAATATGAACCTAGAACAGGAAAAATAGATCAACAGCCAAAAAGTACTTGCGCAAAAACTCCCATAAAGGAAAAGCTAAACTAAGGTGATATAAATCAAAATTGACTGAAATAAAAAAAAGACAAAACAGATGAACAAAAGCAAAGAGAGAACACTATATCAGCAAGAGTTGAAAGACTCACTGCAGACTTAGAGTTTTTGGCGAAACACATCATCCCAATTTTCAAAATGATCAAAGTAAAATGCTGTCACGATTCTCATGTTATGCCACGTTTATAGTTTTGTAGGTTTGGGTGTTTTTGCTGTTTTCCATGTCATGTTTCCCTTTGGGTTATTGTCTTGTCATTAGTTTCCCTGGTGTGTCTAATTGTCTGATTATGTTCACCTGGGTCCCTGTGTTTTCTCCTCCCTCCTCACCTGTGTCTTCTTGTGTGATTGAGTCTTGTGTGTATTTAAGTTCTGGGTTGTCTGTCTGTCTTGGTCGGTTCGTCTTTGTCCCTGACTAGTTCTGCGGTGAGTGTTCTGTTTTTGTCATTGTACATATATCTCATAGCCTTGAAATAAAGGAAGTTTCAGTTTAAATCTGCATTTGGGTCCTGCTTGTTTCACAAACCGTGACAAATGCTTGGGTGGAAGATTAAAGATTCAGAAAATGTTATTATATCACATAATACAAATGTTCCTAACTTAGGAGTTATATCAGAGTCAAAATACCCATAAAGGAACCACTTTATATTACAATGACAACAAAATGGCCCCTAAAATAAATAAAAGCAGAGATTCAAAGCTGAATTAAAAAGTAGTAAAAGTCTATTTGGCCTTGTTTGAAGTGGAGTGGGAATGAAAGAGTTTTTGTTAGTTATTTTCCTGGGTGTTCTAAAGCGGTTGTCTGATGGGAGTAGTTGAAAGGAGTGATGAAGGGGGTTTGAAGGGCCCTTAGTGATGAAGTTGGCCTTTCGTTTCAATGCATGACTGTCTGATGCACCTTTCCCATCAACGCAGTTCCCGTTCTAGCTCCGTGGTAGAGCTTTTCTGGTTCGGAACCGGTTTTTATTTTCAGCCCCCGTTTTGTTCACGCCGCCCAGAGCCCGACTGGTGATGCCGCTGCTGCGTCATGACGTCACCATTTAAGTCGCTGATTTTCTCCCCAACGGCGTCGGGTCGATGATCGTGTTGCTTTTAATCATACGAAGCCAGATTAAATTAAATAACTACTTCTCAACCCTTGTACTTTTNTTTTTTTACCACAATGTTGGGGAAATTAATGGATAAAATGCACGGATTATGATTATTATTATTATTCCCACTCCGATCGGGACACTAGGTCCATCGTTTCCCCGCAGCGAGGCTCCCCCCGTTGACAGTTTACGTGGGCTGGGCTGGGTGCAGTGGCGGAATGGCCATCGGGACGAATCCCGATGGGCAGGAAACGAAGTGGGCCGGTCGGATAAGTCACTAGCACATCCCCCACTCCCACCGTTGACAACTTCCTAGCGGTACCTAAGTGGGCCGGTCGAGAGTCCTGGGATGATTTTTAGTCCCATTCTACCACTGGCTACATGACCGTATTATCGCCCATATTGACGCACCTAATTCCTAAACTTCTAACAGATAAAACATAAACCGATCCTTCAGCTTCATATGAGCTCTCAGACACGTTCAAAATTAAACTGTCATCGCTGTCATCGCTTGCTGCTGTGCGCGCCATCATGAGTTTACATGCAGATGCTGGGATCCTGAACGGTGCAGCTGGAGCGCTTGGCCCGCAATGACGTCACACATAATTTGGCAGGATTTGAAGAATCCCAGAGAAGATCCAGAATATGGTCAACATTGAAGGGCAGATTAAAGGTTATCAAAGTACAAATATCCAAAATCAGTTCAGTAACGGTTTTCAAGGGGACAATATTTACTCAAATTGATGGGTTTGGATGATGGGGGAAACTCGTGTCACAGGCTCTTTAAGGATCGAGCTAGTTTGTCAGTTTGAAATGTTGGATGAAGATGTAAATGATTTACTCTTTACATCCTCTGTCTGAGGGAAAACCCCAAAAAGCATGATAGGGCGAGCCAGGCCCCTTTAAGGTATTTTATTTATTTGTGTCTGCTTCTGAGAGGCTAATGTATAAGTTATACAGTTATTTCTGCAAGAAAATTACAATACAATTACTGTTTAATCTTCACATCTTGTATTCATGTCTATAATTTTGAGCACCAAATTATTGAAAAGTATTGATAAGAGTATCGAAAAATACCGATAAGCAGTACCGGTACCGGTATCGACAAAATCCTAACGATACCCATCCCTACTTATATACCACTATTTCTAAGACAATGAACTCTGAATCCAGACATTCAGAAAATAAAGAAAACATGAAGCACTATAAATGCCACAACAAGTACTTATAGAGACTATTCATGCCAAAAAGTTTTGAAAATGTCTTGTACAAAGCCTTGGGATCAGATTTGGGATCTGAGGAAATGTTGGGATCTCAACTAGAACATAAACAAATGTACATGTTCATTTTTTTAAGGTTGACAGAAGCCTTGAGCTTACTGTAGTATTTTATATTAGAGACCTGCATTGCCACGGAATGAGGATTAATCTTTGTAAAACCTGTTGACCCCACAAGACACTGCGTAGAAGTTTTTCCATTAGATTGGAAAGACACAGGAAAAGGTGTTGCTATCAATGATGTGTTAAAAGTGAATGTTTCCCAAACTGCAGAAAGCCCCATTCTTCATGTAACCGGGGTCACTTAATTTCAAACGTTTTCCTTAATAAAGTTGTTGGCACACAGGACTTACTTCAACCACATGAGAGATTTTGATAAAAATGTATTTATTTTCTTTAGAATGCACTGAACATTATATTTATCTACTTCATGAAAAGGTATAGGCTGCTGCAAATATACAGATGCAAAAGTACTGTAGGTTTCGTTTTGATAAATTCTAAGGATAATGTTGGTTAATCTTTATTTCTTTGTGGCTTTTTGTTTAATAATCAATAATATAAAGCCGATCTTAGCAGAGATTTTGCTTGATTTGTATTGATGTTAACTGAAAAGTAATGTTATAGGTGATAATACAAAACAATAAGCAGAAACAGACTGAAACCACTCGTAACGGTCAAAAAGTTGAGTGTGGAATGCTGATACTATACTTTTTACACTCAATAACCGACATCTTTGCTTGGTAACGGAAGTTACACGACCAGCCATCATTGCTGTTGCTCTGGTAAACACAGCACAAAAGAGACAAAAGGTATACATGTGGTTTGTTTTCACTAATTACTATGGTGGTTTTGAAAACAAGGCAGTCTGTAATGATTTGATACTGTGAACAACACCATTGCTAGTTTACTAGCTAGCTAACAGCAGCGATTGTCACTTATAGCGAGGGCACAACAGCCATGTGCAAACACTTACCAGTCGTCAATTTATACACACACACAGACACACATAATGTGAAAACGTGATGGGGAGTGTTTTCTTTACCCTCTGCGTCTCACTGGGAGGCCCCTGTCAAACAGCGGCCAGCTCCCTGCTGATTCCCAGAAACACAACACCTGCCAAATGCCTTTCTCAGATACACCTCTACCTGGAACTGATATCTACAGTCCACAGGAATCCAGGCCGAGCTGCAGCACAGTACAAACGGTGTAGAACTGTTGATGGTTTGCTTCTCGACTGTTTTGTCTTTCTAAATGAAGATTTGTGCAGTGGGTGGGGTCGAGGGGAGCCTCTCGCTCTTTCTCCAGGAAACATATGGAAAAGATCTGCCGGTTGGCCAGGCCTCATTCTGCCACGTCTCAGAGCCACACACACACACACACACACACACACACACACACACACACACACACACACACACACACACACACACACCAGCTGTTTTAGAGCCTTCACATGTGCTAGTGACATACCAGTGTTTCCCCTAAGTACAAATAGTGGCGGCGCTGCGCGGCTGCTGAAATATGCGCGCCGCTGCTAGGGGGCGCCAGCCAGGTACCAACAATAAAAAAAAAAATATATATATTTTTTATAAATAATAATAAGTGGCGACCCTTTTTGATTGTTTGTTATGTGGATTTGTAGTATTTGTGTTACTGTATGTTCAAAAAGGTATATTTTGCTAAATCTTGAGACATTGCCACTGGCAAGCCCGTACTGGCCATCGGGAGGATTTTTTACATCAAAGCCCTTGATGGGTCTCTGTGTGTCATTGAAGCTCGGGAGGGTGTGTGTATGCGTGGCAAGAGCGCGAGAGAGAGAGAGAGAGAGAGAGAGAGAGAGAGCGCACCGGTTACTTGTGTTGTTGTTGTTAGCATCTGGTTAGCTAGCTGCTCTAAAAGGTATAAGGAGCCGTTTCAACAACAAGGTGGAGGGAGAGTCCCCTGCTGTCAGACTGAGAGAGTATTGTGCCTTCTCAAGAACGCTTCTACTTTAAAGGCTGTGTATCTGCCTGTAGAGATAAATCAGATGTCCGTCCCTGGAGGTCAAATATTTAAATCTAAAAGTTGGTTAAATGTTTCCAGCTTCTATCCTTGCCTCCCATTTCCTTCTTTTCAACCTCCCTTACCTATCAAACGCTAATCAAACTTTTTCCTAATCTAGGACCGCTTCATGTGAAAGAATATGAATAATTAGGACCAACTTTGAAACTTCATAACTTTTACAGTCACATTGCATCAAAGAAACAAACGTATGTTAAATATAAACCTTTTTAACATTTAAAGCTTTAAACCTTGATTAGTGTCAGACCTGACAGTCATAAAGTTCATAATCTTAATTGTCATAATAAATTATCTTTACACTGACAGTTGACATGGTTTCATTTTCAAACTTTGGCTTGGAGGAAAATAGACTCAAACTAGCCGAACTGCAGTTTGATGATTAGACCTTTGATGCCCAGAGTGTCAGAGATATTTTCCATCAAACACATTTGCAGAAACTTTTGGATTTTATGGTTTGTCATTTTAAACATCATCTTTGACATGTTTGTCTTTGGACTAGGATTAGTCTTTTGGTTAGAGGGCAAGGAAATGGGGAGAGGAGGCACTGAGAGGGATCAGGTTTCCAGAACATAAACTGAGGACAAAGTGGCCGATGGTAAGGTCATTAAGCGGGAGAGGGCCACTGCTGTGGTTTAGGTCCCAAAAAGCCTCATCAATCCTTTCCCCACTTCCTGATGAATCAAAAGGCGCTTTCACACCGGAGTACTTTTCCCCGTACTTTTCCCTTTTAGTTCCGATAGTTCCTGAGATTTTGCGTTCACACCAAAAAGAGAACTTAGTTCATGAGAACTTTTCCCCCCTTTTCAGTCCCTGCTAGAGAGTACAGGTACTTTCCTTGGGAGAAAAAAGTTCCAATTTCTGATTCGCTGGGAGTCCCAGCAGCTTCTACTGAAGCCAGTCCCCAACTCCGGGGACTTCCGGCCGGGGACTTCGGGTGGCAGTATACGCCGTGAAGTTGTTTGCGGCCTGCCAGTAAACCCAAAGCCGAAGAAGAGATGTCAGCGGCTTGATTTCATGGATGTATAATAAGAACTGAATTCAGCGTGGGAGGCAGAGTCTCGTTCTTTCCTATGAGAGCTGCTAATTGGCGCAGGAAGACAAAATGGCCCAACTTTTGAGAGAGCGAAACGTCACAGATTACCCGTTATGCCTGGCTGTCGGAGCAGAAGAACCCATATGTGCAGTCACAGAGCATGCGCCCCTTAAGCCCCGCCCCCGAGCTCCCACTCTCGGCTAAGTAGGATGAATGGAGAGAGAAAATAAATCTAGATTCGGCTTTTAGTGCATTTTACAACTTTAAGGACCGAATGATTCTAATAAGGGCTATAAAATAGTTCATACTGGGTAGTTTATTTAGTTAAAAAGATATCCACCGATTTACAGACGTCTCTTTCCCCATGTTGGTCAATGGCAGTGGCGAGCCGTGACTTTTATACCAAGGCCCTCGTCCCTATTACGTCACAACGTATACTTCAGCGGAATATCAAAACAACACCTGTAAATAACCCAATTTGTGTTCTTTGAAATTGAAAAGAATATTGTGTTTGTTACTTGCGTTGCAGTTGTATATGTCTTAAGTATGATTTGGCTTGGCTCCCTATTTTGTATGGACATGCTTTTTTTTTTAAGGCGAGTTTACGCTGTTGACAGGAAGTTGTTGTTGCTATGGAAACAACTTGACGGAGAAAAGCTTCACAGCGGGCGGAACTTGTCACGAAGTCCGCGATAATAAAGCCCACCCATTTAGAGGGAAGATATGATTGGTCAATTGTACTGTCATTTGACATTACTCTTTCGTTGAGTTACTATATAGACCCTCCAGAAAAACGCGGGCAAAAATCCTTTATTATGCGGGCTAAATTCCTTGATTATGCGGGCTAAAATCCTTGATTATGCGATTAAACATGCGGGGTTTTTATGTGATTTTATGCGGTGAAATTGCGGGAAGTTGCGAAATATGCGGAAAGTTGCGAAATATGCGGGGAAAAAGAATAACAATTTTTTTAATATTGGGCTGTCTTATTTATTCTCTCTCACACACAACCTGCCACTAACGTTAAACCCCTTTACTATTCAATTAAACACATACAATGTTTATTTATTGTAAAAGCAATTGGGCTTTTTTAATCTCACACACACACACACACACACACACACACACACACACACACACACACACACACACACACACACACACACACACACACACACACACACACACACACACACACACACACACACACACACACACACACACACACACACACACACACACTTCTCCACCTCATTCCGTTTTCATTTACTCGTTCGTTATCTGACCAGCTTCAATCTTTTAGGCTACTCACTTCGTTTCTTGTAGCCCTCGAAAGGGTTTTGGAGGTTGATGCCTCGGTGAACGTGAGTTGTTTGGCTTTCTTGTCCGCAGCAGCAGAAAGCATTTTCGAATGTTTGAATGAATCAAAGTGGGTCGTCCCCGTCGATTTTCTCTTATGCTCCAACAGACAGTTGCACGGGGTGCAGAATTGTTTCCCCCCACTTTTTGCCCGGTCTTTAGTAGAAATGTTCGTCGGTAAATGAGATGGATTAGATTTTTTCATCTTGGTGTTTTCTCTCTCGTGTGAGTTCCACACGTTCACTCTACGGTGTTGTTTACCTTCCCTGATGCGCTAGCTGATGACGTCGCGTCATCATCATCACTACTTCACGTCAAGACGAGTTAACTTTTTTTTCCCTCAACTTTGTGTGGAAAAATGCAGGGATTATGCAGCCTTTTGATAAATATGCGGCCTTTTAAAAATCTGCGACATTTTGCTGATTATGCGGTAAATTCTGCGATCGCAGAATCGCGTTTTTCTGGAGGGTCTATT
>NW_011369097.1:59988-73726 GCF_000735185.1 Notothenia coriiceps | reverse complement strand
GTTCTACTTATGAACTAAGTTTTTATGTATATATAATTTAATTGTTCGGTGTAAACCTTGTTTATTGTAACGAAAATAAATATTAATTATTTATTAGAATTGTAGTTTCTTTGTTGTCACACAAATTGTTTAGCATAATTTATTACACTATTTGTCTTGACATTTGTCTTATCGATTTGAAATTGTCTTATTTATGAGTAGAGATTGTTTGGGTCCTATTAACACAATTGAGACACACACGACGGATCGTTATGTATCGTGGACTCACCTTTGCAATGAGCACCTACCCCGATTGTCTCGACGATCTTTCTGTCTAGCTGGCCACGTAGGGGCAAGACCTAACACCACGTGCGATTTCACATCCTGTTATCGACACAATGGCGGGAATGTACGATTTGAGAATACTTGAAAAACCCGTTGCTGTGAACAGTTCTAGCTCTGCCCAATTTCAAAAAAATTGGTGTGGGAGCCTCGCGCAAGAGAGGCGGTAGAGGCGTCACACAAACGACGTACATCGTCGCACACATCACATTTGACGGGGCGGGGAGGGTGTGTCTGCCCCCTCTCTTCTAGAGCAGACTAGCTTATTATTAGTGTATCTGCGTTAAACAAAAGAAAAGCGTACAATCTCTTTGATCCAACCGCTGTGATTCTGACGCTAATATTACAAAAAATCCGTTGTTATGGTACTGTTATATAAAAAAATTTACAGAGGTCATGGCTATTTTCGGTTATTGCACCTCGAATTGCCGCGGGCATTTTGTGTTCACTACTGCAGTGGTTGCTTAGCTGATGACTTAAAAACAACCCGTTGATTAAAACCATTATCTAAAATTAGCTAATTCGCTAATCAACAACGGTGGGGATCCCAATTTCATTAGACAATGAGGGATTCGGACTTTATTTCGGTCGAAGGATGTGACCCTCATACTAAGGTCTAGATGACCTTGTAGAACCCTCTTTTGTTATTTAGTAAGAAAAAATCTTATTAGTCACTTTAGGGTGTTTCTCGGCAAACTTCTGTAGTACTAGTTCACTGAGTACAATCCCAAGTTTCTCTAGAAGGGTCCTGGCGCGGCAGTGTCCTCTTCCAATCGAAATCAGTTTCTCAAAAACCCGATGACCGGAAGGCCGAAGTTTATATCGGTTTGGAAAGATAAAAATAATTAAAGAATTTTACGTAGTACCAACCTAAATATATATCCGGAGATGAGAACGGTCGGAGAAGTTTCACGAAGACCTGATGTACGGTTGAAAAGTGATAAGTGTGATCCGAACCCGGCCCATACTGCCATAATGCCAGTATGGCTCCATAAAAGCTTTAGGGCAGCCATCACTAAAGTTATGTGCACTGCAGTGTCTGACACGGCGGTTAGTGTCTACGCAAAGTAAGATAATGTGACTGTGCCTCATAAACTGTCCCTGCTGTAGACCAACATTACGTGTCGTGCGCGGTCGTCTACTCCGTCCTCCCGTCAGGCAGAAAGGCGAGAGTCTCGAGTCCGTGTCCGACTCGACTCGTTACACTACCGCCAGTCGTAAACGGCCGGGCCTTGGAGCCTGTTTGATCATTTTTTCTTTTACGGAGACGCGGACAAACCCTATAAAAACCCTAGGTGTTAGTTTCCACATGCCTAAAACAACCTCAAACTAAATCTAAAAGTTGATGGCTAAATAAGAGCGTTTGAGAAATTGTGCAAGGCATACAGTAATAGTCCGAATAGTCGATTAATCGTTTCATTAATCGATAGATTAATCGATTATCAAATTAGTCGTTTGTTGCAGCCCTACTTTTAACAGATACAAATAAGGTAACTGGATTCTAGGTAACTGGATTACTAGCAAGATTAAAATGTTGCAATACGTTTTGAAATAATAATATAATAATTGAAATAATAAATAATAGTTGTCCGGTGCCTTGCTCAAGGGCACCACGGCAGGGCCCAAGAGGTGAACTGGGACCCCTCCAAGTACCAGTCGTCACTCCATATGTTCTGTTTTGGGACTTGAACCGGCGACCTTAGCTCCCAGTCCAAGCCCCTACTGACTGAGCGGCCGGACATATAAGAATGGAGACATGTCCCAGCAGAGACACTAAATACAAATATGAACCTGAAAATTAGACTAACGTGGCCCTTTTAATAGGACACATCTTAATATTAAATATCTTGGTTTTCTTCTTTTCTAAGGTCACCTTGTTCTGATGTCTTACATAATACACTAAAGCAAAAAACATCTTATTGTTATGTTTTCAATGCATTTGATATTGAGGTATTCCAAAACTAACAGTAATTAATCAGGTTAAAATAATACTTCTGCATACAGTATGTGACAATGTAAGTGTTGCACGGCCAGATACGGCTTGAGAAGCTGACTCAGATAAGGAAATATATGATATATTATGATATGATATGATCGATGATGCTATTGATGATATGATATGAATGATAAGTGCGACACGTCGGCATCTTCCCTGCATGCGGCAGTTTAAACTGTATTTCCTTTATCCTGTAATATTACTTGATAGCTTTAAACTCTGCACACTGAGCTCTGATTGGTCAGCAGGCGATGCTTTCACTGAGTTGATCTCTTATCTGGAACATAACCTGCTCCGGAGCAGGTTAGGTGTTAAGCATAAGTTACCATGGAGATCTACCCCGGTAAGAAGTGAACCAGCGTCGTAGGACCGGAAACCCAGAGTTAACCCTGAAGTTACCTCGCTAACCGAAAATCCTGCTTCGTAGTACAGGCCACTGGTCTACGTGTTGTATCTCACCAGCGACCCCAGCTCTGTACAGCTGAATTATTCAGGAAGCATACGTCAAACCTGGGGAGTCCAGAGCCCAGAGCCTCTCACATGAAGCACACATCTGGATTCAGAGTCTGCTGTAGATACAACCAAATACTTTCCTTCTGTTACGTTTTGTGTCTGTCATCATCACACAGGGATGCCTGGAAACCAGCAGTATTCAGCCCCATTAGTCAGCGGTTGTATATCACGCACAGTCCTTCTCCAATGCTAATCACCATTGAAAATAATTAGAGTGAAATTCCTCAGACTGTTCCAAACCTTCCTGGTCCGTGTGGAGCTTGTAAATTCAACAAGGTATTCTAAATTAAAGAAACGCTTGCACATGTGCTATTCTTCTCCACTTCCCACATTGTCATAAACAAAGCAGGGTGAAATGGAAAATCAGCTTCTAACATTGTGAGGTCCTGAGTGTTGCAATCAGAGTCAAACGTTCTCACCCTGCTGAATATCACACATCAACGCTGAGTCACTGCTCCGTCTCCCCCTGCAAATATTAAGACCCAGGCAAAAACGGAATTCGCTTTTGTCACCTACAATACGAGAGACTACTAACTAAGCAAGCCAAAATGGTTTATTTGGGAAATATACAAAAGATTTAAGTTAGCAAAATGGCCTTGTTAGTACACTTTTGTTTATGTATGTCAACACATTAATAATACTCATGCTACTTCAGGTCCACACAACATTCAGTGTATCTACACCTTCCATATAAACAGTGGGTAAAAGAGAATTACTCCCAGTGTGAGAAAAAGTTTTTAGACAGTACTTGTCCATGGACAAGTGAGTTTGGCAATTTACTTGTCCGAATACATTTTTCACTTGTCCAGAATGGACACAAATTGGGGCCACTGGAATCTTCTTCTTTGCCATCGTATTTTACATTTTCCCACGGTTTTTACGACACCGCTAACGTAAGTGAGCGGTAAGATTTTACTGCATCACGCATAGGGTTGGGTATCGTTTGGATTTTAACGATTCCGGTTCTGCTTTTCGATACCAGTTATTTTCGGTTCTCGATTCCGGTTCTTTGAGAGGGTAAAAATAAGTCCCATGACAAACTGGGAGAAAAATATATTTATGAAAACATTAAGTCAAATCTGTATTCCTATTTACAAATCACTTCATACTGTTTAATTCCTTACGGTTATTAAATACAATTATATACAAATAATCTCTGCATTGTTTAGTTAGTTCTAAGTGGTGCAGTTTGAGAATGGACAATTGGCCCAGTCTCCTCTGATGTTACACTGCAACCTGCCTGTGAGACAGAGTCCAACCACAGTCTGTGTGTCCAACACATGTCCTGCAACACACATGCTGCAACCTTCCTGTGAGACAGAGTCCAACCACAAATGTCCAACACATAGGCCTAATAATAATAATAATAATAATATTTATAGCCTGCTATAGGCCTAGCGCTTTTCTACAACTCAAAGACGCTTGCACGCTTACACATGTCCTGCAATACACATGCTGCAGCTGCCCAGCTGCTCACTGTTTGTAAAAGTAAATAAATAGTATTTTCATTTCAATAATGTACTTTCTATACCCTGCTTCATAAACAATACTGACATCCCTGTGCTCCTCCGAGTCTGGGTGTCCGGGGATGTGAGGACAGCGCGAGGACACAGACAGGGAGGCTGCTTCACTTCATAAAGGAAATGTCGGTCAATATTAACAACACAGGAGCTAAAACGCTTAATAATCTTCATTACGTGTTAGAGAAAGAACATAAGAAAGTTTGACAAAGATGGCTGTTAAACGGGCAGCGGATCCGCTGTGTGTAGAAAGAGAGAGAGAGAGAGAGAGAGAGAGAGAGAGAGAGAGACGCTGAGCCGCAACGTGCAGCGATCAGTTGATGCGGAGCATAGAGAGAGAGAGAGCTGCGGTCCGCGGGGCTCGGCCTCGCCTCCTGTCCTCACAACTCTTATCAATCCCGGGACCGGACAATTGTTATTTGTTACTACTCGGAACCGAGTTTTGCTTCCCAACCCTGCCACTGTGCTACACTTCCCGCCCCGCCCCGCCCAACTGTACAGAAAGCGGCGAGATGCATTTCCTTAGGAATCGACAAGCAGAACCGAAACTAACATTTATAAACGAACAATGGCGGACACTTACAATTTGTGAATGAGTTCTGCCTTTTGTAAAATGAATTTATCAATAATTGGTCAATAAATCAGGGCGAAAAACGTCACTTGTCCGCCGGACAAGTCAATTGAAAGATCTACTTGTCCGATATTGTAAATAACACGTCCCGGACGGTGGGACGTGTACTTTTTCGCACACTGACTCCCCAGCTTTAAAGGTTCAAAACATATCTCAGACTCAGGAAGTGTCATCATCTTATTCAGCTTCTGAATTATTTAGTTTACAAAACTGTCAAACTGTGTCTCTCGACTGAGTTTTCCTATCCATCCTAACAGTCTGTTCATCCCAAACCCAGAGCAATTTTAAATGCTTGATTTGGTAAATTTGAATATTATTTACCTTGTTGTTATATTTACATAAACAGTGGTGGAATGTAACTAGTTCTTCTTTCTGTGCAACTTTATATTTCTACTCCACTAATAAAATATATTGTACGTTTTCTTACACTTCATTTACTTTGAAGCTTTATTAACTTGTTCCTCATAGATTCAGATTTGTACATACACAACACATAACCACATAACTGTGATGTAGATTAAAATAAATCAGAAGACAACAAAGTATAGTAATTAAAAGTATGTTTTTGCATAAGAAACATTTCACAGTTCCAGCTTCTGAAATGTCAAGATATTTTTCCCTTAAAAATTTCAATTTAAAAAACATAACGTTTTTTTCTAGTATATATAGATTTTTTTCAACACAGCAGCATATATATGTCTCTCTCAATGATTTTTACACATCTCTCTCTCTCTTCCTGTGCACCCACACAGAATACCATAATATATTTATTATTAAATTAAATTAAAATGTTATAATTTTATACAGCCAAACCGAACAACTATACTCTGAGTGTTAACAATTTAAAAACAAATGTGAATATTTTAACCTTCGCACTGACTGTGTGTCATCACATAGGTCAGCTATATTGTCTATATCTGAAACACAGCACAGGTAGTACAGCTGTTTTGAATAAGACATTAGTCATGCAGTTGAAACGTTTGTATGTCTTAATTACTTTAATGTGAGCTTAACCTCATATCACACTATCATGCTATCTTGTTGGACACCAGTAGCATAAGTGCAGAAGATGATGAAACACTGAAATATTAATACAACAGTAGTATTCCATCTGTATGCTCCTATCCTCCTGGATTCTGACTGCAGTAACACAGATGAAAGCAGCAGGACAACACAGTGTGCTGCTCGCAGACTGACACACACAGGATGGATGGAGCAGAGAGAACACACACTGGAGAAAAAGAGTGTCTCCAGTCTGTAAAATATATATATTTTATCGCAGTGGTTTTGCTTATGTGGAGTATTTGTTTCCCCTCCGTGTTTTTGCACACACTGCATTGGCTCATTCTCATTCTGTTCAGATCCTGCTTGCAGCCAGCAGAGGAAGCTGATCTGGAGCCAGTTCACTCCTGGGGAGCCACATGTTGTGCTTCATGATGTGAATAGAAAGACACAATGTATGGAGACAATGCCTTACAGTTGCGATGCAACACAAGCTGTTATTGATAAGGCAGCTCCCCGTCTGACATCATCTCCAATCAAATCAATGCGAGAAAAACCCAGAGCTTGTTCAATCGACAGAAAGAATGCGTTATAATTATATATGTACCTTAAGGATGGACTGCTGCTGTATGGGGGCTACAGACAGTCTGCTGCATTCCTCCACACTGTCTGCCTCAGTGACAGGACTCACAGTAACGTTTCTCTCATACTCTAACAGACCTCAGGAGTTCTCCGCAGCTTTTGAAAACTTGCCTGTATTCCTCGGATCCTGTTGCAGCTCGTTCATAGTTGGAGCTCAGAACATCCCGATCCTGTGGGGTGAACAGTCTCCAGGCTGTGCGGCACCCTGATGGTGGCATCCCCGCCGACACATCATCTCCTCACACCCATCAGGACTGAATGAAGACGACCTTTGTGAGGACAGGAGCCCAGCAGATCTCGCCGCTCTGCAGCCGCAGAGGGGCAGCTCTGTGAGGCAGACTGATGGACCTCCCCTTTACAATACACTGGGCTTTTCAAAATAAAAGCCGCACAAAGACTAACGTGACTGGATGTCTGAGTTTCTGGACGAGTCAGAAATGACTGGAATTATGTTCCCCAAAATCCGTGATGGAAATAAATATTAAATTAAATTACTTTTAATTCTTCTACTCCACTACAATTCAGAGACAAATGGTGTATTTTTACTCCAATACATATATTTAATACCTTTAGTTACTTTACAGTTTTGTATTAATGATGTTTATTTGATTTATTTATTTAACAGGGACAGTGCACATTAATCAACATTTCTGTAAATGAGTTGGCCAACTAAGCCAAGAAGAAATAAAAAAACATGCAACATACAGTACTGGAAATATTAATGAAAAAATTAAAACAATAAAACAAAACAAATTAAACAAAACAAAAAAAGTAAAAGAACATGATAAAACACAGGCAGTGTAGACATACAGTGGGTTGTAAGGTGCAGAAGAAGATCACTGTTGACAGAGCTGATTCCTCACTAACCATGTTTTGAATTGGGATTTAGATAAACTGAATTTAGTTTGGTCTCTGGTTGTAGATGGGATTGAGTTCCATTGCTGAGCCTTTAACAGAAAATGAAAAAGGACTGAAATAACTTTTCCTGAGTGGAATAATTCAATCTCCTCTCGCTGCTATCCTATTTACAGTTGTCTGTATGCAGTGGTGTAGTGGGGATTTTTTTACTGGGGGGACGCTATTTTAATTAGGTCATCCCAGACAATGCCACACAAGTGTGCACGCGCGCAGTGAAATCACAAAACGGGCAGACAGGTCAACAGAAACTACCGGTATGCTTAGTCCTAGTTACGGTACTGCAAAAAGCAGATGGCGCTGCGCTCAACACACACACAGACTCAAAACCATGGACACACTGGCACATAAATTACATAAACAATTTATAGGCCTAAATTGCATAAGCTACAGTATTGCAACTAAGCAGATCTCTCTCTCTCCAAATCTATTTAAAACTCATAACAAACAAACAAAATTCCCAAAGTTGTCCTGAAATTAACTTATTAAATAAACAAAACGAAAAATATAGCCTACTTATGCAAACAACATTGAATATGGACTTGAAATTATTCTGATTAGGCCTAGACTACATTGCAAATAAGCAGAAAGCGCTGCTTTTCACACGCACACACACACACACACACACACACACACACACACACACACACACACACACACACACACACACACACACACACACACACACACACACACACACACACAGACACACACTAACACACACACACACACACACACACACACACCNATTGGTTCATCCTGTGCATTGAGCTTAAAGGTGGGGTAGATAATTTTGGAGAAACCAGCTCTAGTGCGCTAGAATTTGAAAATACACAACCGGAAAAGAAAAAATCTGCCACTTCCTTCAGACTTCCTTACAGAGCCCCTCCTCCAACACACAAGAACATGACCAATGAGGGCACGAGATAAGTTTGTGCACAGATGGAAAGCTGACAGGCAGGTAGGCCATCCAATCATTTTAGCGGGCCGGCTAAAATGATTGGTCTTGCTTTTTACAGCGCTACGGCTTCCACAGATAATTTTTTTTTATGGATTTATTGTCAAAGCATTTCATATATTCATTGGTATCGGGATGCTAAGAGCATTCCATGGAATATAACAAAAAGTGTTTCCGAAATAAATTACATACCCCACCTTCAACTACCTTTGTTATAATAACACCATTTATTTATTTATTTTAAAACGTACTTACTACCACCTTACAAGGTTAAAATGAAGACACATGAACAACTGGGCCTGATCTCATATAAGTAGGCCTATGCGTTTATTTGTGCAAAAGTAAATTATGTTTAATAAGGGAAAATAAAAATCCCAGAATTCTAAATTCACCTACAACTTTATTACATAATATCCAAATAATATGAATACAAAATAATATATTAATGTTTAGGCAAATGGTGCTTTACAGTAAAACATGGGGTAGCTACACAAGCACAATGGAATTAAGTAAAGAGTTAGCTCTGTTATTTAGCTAAGCAGGACTGTGCTTCCCCCTTTGCTGCTAGCAGCTAACAGCTAACAGCTAACAACTAACATCTAACAACTAACAGCTATCAACTAGCTAACAGCTAACGACTATCAGCCTACGTGAACGAGCTCTCCTCAAGTCAATTTCAACACGGTCTGTTGTTCACAATGTTGTTGCTTTGTAATAGTTACATGCACACAAAAATAACTTTCTTCCAGAGGAATATCTCTGTTCTGTCACATATTTTAGTGATGCTATTGAATACAGAGTTCCACAGTTATGGAATAACTGCCCTTGTTGGTGTTGTAGACTTCTGAATAGCCACACACGTCCTCAGCTGTACAAAGGAAATACACTGTAAAGAAATGTTGCATAATATGCTAGCTGGCAACAGCCAATACCTGAATAGTTGATATGTTGGCTTATAGACAACAAAGGCTTTTAAATCTGAGCTAATGGGCTGGGCGTGGCTGCTTGAGGTCTTATTTGGGGTGGTTAGCAAAAGCTGTTGGAGTTGGATCATATAAAAGGAGAGAACCAAAACAATGAACTGAACATGGATAAAATCCATCTTATGGAGTTCCAATTACTATTGTTGTAACTAAAAACAAAACTCACACACACCTGGAAGATTAAGTTAAAAGAAAAAAAAACATTTGTGAAATGCTACTTATATTATGACTAGGCCTACACGGAAATGTTTACCACAATTATACATTTGAAATGTTATTCACTATTGAGTAGTCGCATGCTATAGCGGCTAACATGCAGAACGCTGTTCAGACATCTCCCTGACTATTTCCACTCTATTTCCACATGCCCCCCTTTCCAGCGGTGTCATCTCAGGCCACCGTTTCCACTGCTAGAAACTTTTCTTCTTCGTCGATGCTCCTGACGCCTGCCATCTCGCTCTCTGGCGCCACCCAACAAACAGAGGCTTCTATGCCAGTACAGCGACCCATTTCTGTTNAAGTTGTCGACAGACCCTGTCGAAATGTCGCTCCTCTGTTTTCATTGAAACAGCTCCTTATATCTGTTAGCGCAGCTTGCGTTGTTAGCATCTGGTGCTAGCAAGCTGCGCTAACAGATATAAGGAGCTGTTTCAATGAAAACAGAGGAGCGACATTTCGACAGGGTCTGTCGACAACTTCGCCGAGCACTTGACTTTATGCAGGCAGCCAGACAGTGGGACATTGTACGAAAAGTCAGCACACTCAGCACGGATAGTGCGCGCAACATGATTGCAGCATTCAGGCAGCTCCCGTTCGAGCACATGCCCTGAGTTGCACATAGCTCCAACGATCCATCACAGTGTCTCTCCACACACACACACACACACGCACACACACACACGCACACACACACACGCACACACACGCACGCACACACACGCACGCACGCACGCACGCGCGCGCACACACACACACACACACACACACACACACATACACACTTTGTATTGTATGAGAGAGGTTCCAGGTTGAATTGAGGCGGATATTTCTAATGTTCAGAGGTTGTTGTGTTTAATATTCATGAGAATATTTGTCATTGTTCAAATGATAATAAACAAACATTTGCATAAAGCATATTTGTCCACTCATATGTTGATAAGAGTATTAAAAACTTGAAAAATATCCCTCTAAGGTACATTTAGAACAGACACAAAATGATTAACTATGGTATGGACAATCATGCGATTAATCGCGATCAAATATTTTTAATCGACTGACAGCCCTAAAAAAAATGTCATCTGTGGAAGCCGTGGCGCTGTAAAAAGCACGACCAATCATCTGAGCCGGCCCGGCTAAAATAACTGGATGGCCTACCTGCCTGTCAGCCTTCCATCTGTGCACAAACTTATCTCGTGCCCTCATTGGTCATTGTGCGCGTTCGTTTGTGTTGGAGGAGGGGCTCTGTAAGGAAGTGGCAGATCTTTTCCGGTTGTGTATTTTCAAATTCTAGCGCACTAGAGCTGGTTTCTCCAAAATTATCTACCCCACCTTTAAGCTCAATGCACAGGATGAACCAATCAACCATTATACATCCATATTAACATATCTAGGACAGGTATTCTGTGCCAACCCCTCAATTGGATTCAAGTAGCGGGCAGACCAAACTCTGTCTAAGTAACACCCGACTCTCCCTTCTCACAAAAACAAATCCGTTATTTCAGTTTGATGCCTGTCAGGTCCACCTCTCTATCCGCCCTGTTTCTGAATTCCCACCAAAGTGTCAGACGGCGGGCGGGGGCTTTCCTGAGATTTAAAGATTTTTGATAAAGGTATGCGGTGAACTGAATGTTACCTGCCGCCCCATATTGCATTCCGGTGGATGCTTTAGCTGTTGGGAAACAGTGCCTCCTCTGTGCTGTGTCTCTGGGGAGGCCTATCATTTCACTCCTACCTGCCGGCGCTGACCCGCACATGGGCCGCAGAACAAGACCCTCTCTGTGTGTTCCTCTGTGGAAAGGTGCCCAGTGTGTGCTTGACCCGGGAGAGGGTTGTGATGCCTTGGCTAGGTTAACCCCTGTCATTCTACCCTTTAATGCCCGTGCACACAGGAATTTAACCTCTTGCGGATATTTTGCATTTGATTTCAGAGTATGAAGCTTCCTTAAATAGACCCATTCTTCAGAAAATACTGCACCCGATTTATCTTGACAGTGATTTCAAAGATTGCAAAGGCACTGTTTGTGTTATTGTACCTGCATTTGTCTGTCTTGATGTGGTAAACCTCTCCCACATGCCGCTACCAGCAGGTAAAACTAGCTCGGACCAGCAAATATTGGTATACTTTAGTACTCTGCATACTTCCCAGAATCCTCCCAGTATTTGGATAATTTGATCCAGTTACTTAATGGGAAAGACATGCACAGCAATCAGGAACGTAAAAAGAAGCATAATATGCTGAGAATGAAGAAACAAGAAAAGAAAATTAACGTTTTTTTAATCTACTTTAGAAACTTCAGATGCATTCATGATTAGGCTATTCTTAAATATATGAAAGTGTGAAAGAGTAAATGGTAAATGGATTGCATTTATGTAACATCTTCTAATCTTTGCAAACACTCAGAGCGATATTAAAGAGCAACTTGCAGGTTAGAGACACCAGTGAATAAATGTGTAGGAAAATGATGAATACACTAGATTTTCAAAAACATATACAGATATATACACTACAGTGACATCTGGTGTCGTTTTAGTAAGACATTTTCACTTCCGCATAAAAAAGCCTCGGCACGTGACCTCCCGCGTGTGACGTAACATGGGGGAGAGCGGCCGGTCTAACGTATGAATAAACATGGATCACAATGCTAGTTTTGACACAGAAGAGGTTGAAAATATATATTCGAATGCATATGATTATAATTATGAGCCTGCTATGCATCCAAGAGACCAGGAGCAGCCAAGGATTAGAAAAAATAACGGCCATCGGAGAGAAATGGAGCTTTGGTGTGTGGAGAACCAGTGGAGAACAGAGCAGCTGTCTTGGTGAGTGACCAGCGTTAGCTACATTTAATGTTAGCTAACGTCAGTCACATCACAACATTGTAAAGTTAGCAATCATATATCAGGCTATAACTAAAGTAGTATTGATAATATAGTAACGTTACTGGCAGGACTGTTGATACTGATCCATAACAGAAACTAATGGGCGTTACGTGAAACCCCGCAAAAGCGCACCGCATTTCGAGTCGATCTGTGAATTTATAAAGGGAAACCGGCGTAGGAAGTGCCTGTACGCACTTTCCTCCCCGGTAACGCAATGTTGGTGAATCGGAAATGCCGGAACATTTCCTGTACCTAGTTTTTGGATTTCTACTACGTAAGCAACCTTCCCACGTGAATCCTACACACGGCGTTATAAATGAGGCCCAGAGCATGTTCTACGATAATAGTTTATTTAAATTTTTAAGCCTTCGGGCCAAAATATCTTTCTGAGGGTGATTTATAGTAAATGCAGAGATGAAGTTTTAACAACTATACAGGGTATAACCCTGTAACATCATCCATCAGTTATCATTATAAATAATCTGTTTAATCAATTGGTGGTGTAAACTGCCTGCACTGATAGTAACACTGATAATTACAAGGTTAGTTTTGGTTTCCACAGAGCTTCAACAACCCACATTTAATAATTCCAGATGTGTTATTGGTTGGAGTCTTCAGCAGTCCCTGTGTATTGCTTTGAAATGCTTTACTTT
This sequence comes from Notothenia coriiceps, assembly GCF_000735185.1. Classification (NCBI taxonomy): domain Eukaryota; kingdom Metazoa; phylum Chordata; class Actinopteri; order Perciformes; family Nototheniidae; genus Notothenia; species Notothenia coriiceps. Next base: position 60,493 of record NW_011369097.1, on the reverse strand, counting down.
TCTTTGGCACTGCAGCAACCAGAGGTGTCGTCCACAGAGCTATAAGACAGCGGCTCTCAGCTGTGCTGACCATTCCTGGTAACCTTCACTTTTCCCTCTACCCTCGCTCGGGAGAGTAATCCCTTCACCAGGGGAAGGTTACGGCAAGAGGATGTTTGATAAATTGTCCAAAAGTTGCCAAATGCTGTCTACACCTAATTAATCTGGGCCCTCATTTATAAAGCCTTGCCGTAACATTCACGTGGGAAGGTTGCTTACGTAGGAACAAAGCAAACTAAATACGGCACCAAGACATTTTCCGATTCATCAAACACTGCGTACCGGCCGTAGGGACGTGCGCTGCGGCAATGTCCTACGTCCGGTTTCCCTTTATAAATCAAAATCAACTCGAAATGCGGCGCAGCTTTTGCGGTTTCACTTAACGCGCATATTTGCCTATAAATAGTTCAAAGAAACCCCCGTATTAATATTCCATTTTGACTTATCTATGAAGAAGATTCAGGAA
>NW_011369097.1:49791-59943 GCF_000735185.1 Notothenia coriiceps | reverse complement strand
AGTGGGTAATACTTTGACTTGACATTTGTCTAAAAGAAAAAAGAAATACCTATAAAATGTTTAGTGTAATTTGACATAAGAACAAAATGGACGGTATATCATCCGATAAAGTATGGACAAAAAGTAAATAAGAAGAATAACAAAACATATTGATATTACTAGGTATACTTTCCACACGGCGCCTTTCTTATTAGGAAAACTTATTTAAAACGTGTTTGACAAGATTTGTGAGTCTCAGGAACATCGAGTGGCAGACTCGGAGTCAGACTGTCCTCTCCTGAGAGGAGGTCGAACAACACCTTTGTCGAGGAATACAGGGCAATCACGTCGATCAATTTGTTCTACGATTGGGAGGCAGGGCGTATTCGTGTCCGGGAAGGAGGGAGAGAGGGAGGGGAAAGTGATAGGGAGAGAGGGAGTTGAGCGGAGAGAGGGAGAGATAGTGTGATTTACGGCGATAGCGGTGTGTTGTGTGTGTGGCACATAAGGTACGTTAGAGACTACCAGACAACACAAACGGGAGACAACGCAAGTGACTTGTCCCCTAATGTCAGGACGGCAACAAGAAGAACAAGTACTAACTCCAATGCAGTTCGTTGCCAATTACATAATATAAAACTCCCAAGGTTATATGCAGTTAGTTCAGCCTCCTTGGACGATTGTCCCACCATCTACTATCCAAATGTAGATTTTTGCATAAAAAGTGTATGTAAAATACAAATTGAAAGAAAAAGAAAGAAAACAATGAAAAAAAAATTGCCAGGCCGCTAGATGGGCGTGGGTGTGTAGAGCTAGCTGACCAACCGCTGTGACCTTAATGTACTAGTTTTGTAGAAGATTATCTGTTGTGTAGGTTTACACTAAAGTACTTATTCAAAGTTTTCCCAGTAAACTATATAACCTAAACTGAAATGACGAGAAAAACTAAAGTAAGTATTCTTAACTCGACCTTCCTGAAACTCCTTGTCCGTAAATTAACCATAAGAAGACTGGTTATAAGTTTACAGAGAGTCACTTAAGTAGAGGTGTGGATACAACCACCAGAATGTACCCATATGTAGATATGTGGTTCGAATTAGTGTTAAGTACAAAGACCAACCTCGGCCCGGTTACGGAGGTATAGGTCATACCCGTTGATATAACATTCCGACTGACAAGTATCGAAAGTGTTTTTATAAATCCGTCGGTTATTAAAAAACTAGTTCCCAGAAAAATCAACAAAATTCCTTGTGTTCTATGTTACTAGTCATGTATGATCGCAGTAATGTAAGCGTTTTACTTTGCTGTGGTGGTGGCCGCAGGTTGCTTGGGGTGGGGAATAATAACCATAAGACATGGCTAATCATCTACTGTAATTGTTAATTACATATTTAATGTAAGTTGTACTGGCCAAGTTACTTTTGTTTCTAATTTTGAGTTAATTATTACTTGAGCAACTATATTTATGACGCATACCTTCCAAAAAAAATATTTAAATTTTTTTACCGTGTAAATCTTATTTAAGTCTTATAAATTAAGAGTAAAATGACATAAGTCGGAAAGTCTGGTCCTCTATGATTACGATAATATGTGTATATATCTAGTTTCCCCAAACCGGAACCCGGTTTAAAAACGTTACTCGGATCATTACCGTCCCGGCTTGGACTTAGTCTCCGATACAATTTCAGCGGATAGTTACGGATATAAACTACTTACGAATTATCCGGCTCACTGGGAGAGAGGTATCCATAGATCTCTTCATGTTGCTCTCAAAGTGCACCAGATTGATGCTTTCAACTTCAATATTTAAAAAAAAATCTTGGACCCCCCTTGAGGAGGTGAGGTCCGCCCCCCAATAGCACTTTACCACTGCCTATATGCCTTGAGCTGATTATGGAGCCTTCATTGTAACAGTAATTCAGATACAATTAGCCTATATAAACGGCCTCAAATTGGAAGCATTGTCTGGGCCGTCTTTTTCACTCAATTCTGCAATAGGTAGATCTCGCCTTTCACCTAGGCCGAGGTCCGTGATCTTGGGCTTAAAAAGGTTGGTGACCACTGATGTAATCCTTTCAAAGTGGGGGGAAAGAACCAGAAGTAATCCCATCAGTCAGCCCTCTCAGCAGAGCGCTCCTCTGCCTCCGTGCCTCTTGTTTCCTGACATTTCCGAATGAAGCTGCTCTGGATGAGCAGGTTGAAAGATTGTTATCTTCCCCTGCACATCAGTCTGAACACGGACCATTTAAAGGATTTCATTGTATCAAGAAACTGTGAGGAATTGGCCAACTTCGAGACAATGTCATCTACAAGGGACTCATACGATGTATTATCAGACAGTCTGAGGGAGGGAAGCTGCTTTTCATTCCTCTTCAGTTGATGGAAAATGTCAAGAAGGGCAAAAGGTGTGAAGCTAATGCATTATGTCAACATTTCTGTATTCTATTAGGAATCTGTATTGAGAGTGGAAGTGAGAAGAAAATACAAATAAATGACTGCCTCTGCAAAGAATACAATCAGTACATTTGACAGAATTAAGTCTGAAAGTCTCAGCCCAAGTCCCGGCCATTTCAGGCCTTCAATCACCATTATTAAAATATTTCACTTTTCTTTAAAACATTCCCTTTGATTATTACAATGACACATGGAATGCATTCTGAAGAAGGTGTTCTTTTCTTGATTTATCCTCTTCAACAAATATCAAGTTTATATTGTAAAAATGACCATGATTCCTTTGTAGGTGCAGTTAAAAGGAGAGAGCCCTGAGTTCAAGTTGTTCCAGGAATGACATGATCATACACAGAACGGCATGTTGAAGGAAACATCAGAGAAACTGAGCAGGATAGAGACCCCTACCTCTTTGAAGCATGGTGAGGGGTTTCGCATCTGCTCCAACATGGCCCATTTGACCGAGGCCTGCCGGATGTTGCCGTCATACTCCCGGGAGCTCTGGGTGCCACTGGGGGTCCCGCGGGAGCGCTCATACCCCGGCTCGTTGAAGTAGGGCTCAGCCACCAGGATGAGGGACTGCACCGACACCAGAACCTACACAATTTAAAAACAGGGAGGGAAAATAAAGGATGTATTGGAAAGCTTCAGGATACCTGGTTAGAAACTTTAAACAGCAGAACAGGAAGTCATTCCGTTTAACTCCCTACTCAATACACTGACAACAGGACTAACTTCACCATCAGCCGCCAAACCCTTATACTGTGCATTATCCTATCTATCATTATCTACCTCTTATTCATAATACACCACTGTATTTATTGTAATGCACATGCAATATATAGTGCACATTTTTACCTCTAATGTTGATATAAATATCTTAATTGTTCTAATATTTCTGGCACATTCTTACTTAAACTTCTAAGTTCATATGCATATTTTGATTATTTTGTATTTCATTTCAATCAGCTGACCTGAAGCATGTTTATAAAAATCTCTATGTTATAATTATAATTTTTTATGTAGCAACTATTACAAAACCTACTTTTCCCCAAGAAAAATAAAGTATTCTGATTGAAGAAATTATGATTGCCTATATAACCCTACACTCTGCAATGATATGAAATGCAGCTTGGTCTGGTTTCAAGAGAGCTGGTGTGAAACCACACTGTAATTCATGAATGTGTCCCAATGGTTTGGTGTAACCCTGATCCTTTGGTAATTACACGGACACTCAGAGTGTCTTCTACATCTAAAGCCGCCTCTTCAATATTCTGGGCAGGGGTGGACTCTGACAAAAGCAATAATTTTTTTGGAAGCAGAAAGATATATCCCTGAATATATCTGTATTAACAGCACGATTAATGTCCGTCTCAAGGAGAATAAGGACGCCGCCCACTACATCACAAACAAAGAGGACCTGGCAGTGAAGGCCGACCAGCCTTCTGGAGCTGGTTGCTGTGCTTCTGATAATGCTCCATCAGGAAGATACCAGTGACCTTCAACTGTGGTGAGCCGTCTGTCTTCAGGGTTCTTACACCTTTTCCAAAGTCAAATTCAAGCACTTTTCAAGCATTTTCCAGCTTTTCAAGCATCTTACAGCTGTTGTAAACATATTACATATTTATATACACATACTCAAATGATTATTTCCCTACCTCACATTAAATCAGATGTTCTTTATGCTATAAACAAGCAAATGTGTGTTTCGTGATAGCATTCTACATGAGGATGAAAAATTAAAGAAAAGAAAACTAAGTTTAATATTTCAAAATTAGTGATCTGTACGTAGACTGGGCATCCCATATAACCTGGCTGAGCCAATATAAAACAATCAGCCAAATAACTTTTCAATACATTATTGATTACTATTTTTGAGGTACTTTTAGGTTGGCAGTAAACATAAGTCAGAGGTAAATGGTGTACTTTTCCTCCAGTACATGTATTTAATACCTTTAGTTACTTTACAGATGTGGATGAATGATGTGAAATATAATCAAGTGTTAAATCAGACTTTAGTTCCACCTGGAGTAAATCCACAAGCTACCCTGCAGTATACAAAGTCATTCAAACCAGCTGCACCTTCACCAGCTTTGAGAACACTTTCATGATCAATCATTATAAAACATATCATATATATTATTCTGAAATGGACCAATCTGCACAATGACTACTTTTACTATCGCTACTTTAACTATATTTTGATGAGAATACTTTTCTACTTTTACTTGAGGAGCATTTTGAATGCAGGATTTTACTGTAACAGAGTATTCCTACACTCTGGGACTATTACTTTTACTCAAGTACAAGATCTGAGTACTTCTACTTTTACTACAAGATCTGAGTACTTATACTTTTACTCAAGAACAATATCTGAGTACTTATTCCACCTCTGGTAGTGAATTGTAGCCACAAAATCACGCAGAGCTGCATAAAAATAGACTCACAATGGTAACAAGTGGAAAATAATATTTACAAATGTGTAGAATGATTTGTAGGTAATTTTGACTACTCAAGACACCTGACAAATACATATTCAAAGGAAGACTGTGTTCATTCTACAATTACATGGGATTAAAGCAAAATGTAGTTTTACTTGTATAATACTTCAATTTTATATAAAAGACAGTTTGTTTTCATCTGTTTTCAAATAAACAAAGTATTGGCTTTCAGAATATTAAACTTGTCTTCAGCAAATTCAGATGATAAATACAACTTTGAAGCTTTGGACGGCATCATAATTACAAGCAGAGAACGACTAATGTAACATCACAGCAAGCATAACAACAGCCGGTGTTTCTTGTGAGTGTTTCCCCGGTACACAAACGCAAAAATACAACAAAACACACACACTCGCGAGCTTCCCCAGACCAGTAATACAAACGAAAATGTGTCTTCGGTCAATGTGACTGATTTCGATAGAGCAAAGTCACATTTGGTTTAGGCACGAAAACCATACTACCAGTAGAAATACATTGCTTTCAAAATCACTCTGTGTCGAATCAATAGATTTATATTTCGTGACTATATAACACGAAATGCTGTTGAGACTGGTTGAATTACAAGTGAGTGCTTCATCCTCTGAACACCACAGAATTGGCGACTGTAACGCACATACAACATATGTACGCTCCTCTGAAATGATTGTCCCCTGCAATTATTATTATCCCTCCAATCGAGTTAGCTATTCAGCTCGCTAACGTTAGCTTAAACTAAACGTAACATGCAACGTTAGCCCTAATCTAAAATGCTCTACTACGGCGTACCTTTCATGTGGCTCGTCAGCGCAGACTCTCGCATCGTTATTTGTTGCAAACTTTGCAGGAGGCTACTCGTGGGGCTTGACCTCGTTCTTAGCCACATTGCTTGTATTTGTCTTCTGCTAGCCAACGGCTTTGAAACTGCAATCCTGGAACACTGTCATCTATCACTCTCATCAGAATGCCCAGTCACACCGTAACACAAACACTTGCAGGTCGCGCGCAAGTAGCGTGGGAAGCCTGAGCGAAGCTGTTTTATTGTAAAAGCGAAGCAATTCTTTTCTGTTAATCTAAAAAAACGAACTATCTCAGTTCAGACAGAAATTATTGTAACACGTGAAGCATTCAGATCTGTCACATGGTGGCACCTATATCTCAATTGGTCAAGCACATTCCAAATCGAACCTCTTATCTCAACCTGGAAAACACACGGCCAAATAGTTCAAGCATGTCAAGAAGTTCAAGCACCCGTACGAAACCCTTTGTATATAGAAACCTAATGGAGTTGATTGCCTGAGGATATCAGAGGTGTCGGTCGACCCTCTAGACTGTCCTGCTCCCAGCCACACGAGCAATCAGGCCTATTGAACCCCAGCGTATAATCCATTAGATCCCTAGCACAACTAAGACTTAAGTGCATAATCTCAATGATAGACATTCTCTCTGCACTCTCTGAACCCTGCGAAAGGTAGCAGCTTCAATTGCCCACGGTACCTACACCGACCTTAAGCAATATATTCTATCATATTCTGGAGGCTTTTACAGTAAGCGACGCTTCTTATCTCAATAGGCCTGACTTACAATACAGTGCTGTTTGACCAGAAGATACAACTGGAAGAAAACAGATATTTTTAGAGGCTGTTGACAGTATCTGGTTTTCATAGAGTGATAAATTTCAAGATACTAAAACGCCTATTCAGTATAAACCTAGATTCTTTATGACTTAGTATAAGTCAATTTGACGCTGATCTATCCAATGTTCCGGTAATCTATCGCTCCTGAAATGTATCAAAGAGATGAGTGTGCATCTTTCATGACGAAGTATGCGCAAGCTCATCTTGCGTGTCGGCTGATTTCAATGGGGAGGCTGCCATTCCTACCAACTTTGAAGTCAGATCTGTGGGAACACGTGGTATTTTCTGATGGAGCTTGGAAAAAATATCCCCCTCGCACGTGCGTGTGTTCTCAGCAGGAACTGGTTTGGCCGACTGCAGTGCGAGTGACTGCTGTTGGTGTATGTGTTTAACCTGTCCTGAGATGCTAGGAAGGCCAGATCCAGATCTGGCAGTCATGGTACGTTTCAACTACGCAGCTCTCTGCAGAGCTAGCAGTACCGGAACGGCCAGTGAAGTATCGTAGGAGCACGGTGATCCACTGTGAAACATTAGGGAAGGTTGAAGAACAAGACGATCCGCTGCCATTCTGGATGAGCTGCAGAGGGTCGGATCCACATGCAGCTTAGTCCAAGCCCCAAGGGAGGAGTTGCAGTAGTCTAGCGTGAGATGACGAGAGCCGGACCAGTAAAGTTGCTGTTTTTCTGGTCAGGTGGGAGCGTTATCCTCTGATGTTGTAAAGCTGTATCTGCCAGGCAGCGGGTGTAGCAGCAATGTTTGCAGTGTAAAGGACAGTTTGTTATTCTAGGATCAAACCCAGATTCCTTGCAGGTCTGACTTGGGAAACAACAGAGGTGTCCGATGTGATTGTTAAGGTATAGAGTCGGACAATCTTTTCCCGGAAGGAAAAGCAGTCCAGCTCGTCAAGTTGAGCTTGAGTTGATGAACAGACATCCACTGAGAGAGTCGCTAGACAAAGCAGAGATGCGTGCGACGACCTGGGTCTCTGAGCGGGGAAAGGACAGAATCATTGGTGTCGTCAGCGTACTATTGTATGAAAAACGATGCGGGCCAATAACAAAACAACGCTGTGTGTGGAATGTCATCGTGCTGCGTCAAGAGTTCTGTGTTATCCATACCTCAGTGCCATTCCCACTTAAAGATAACCAGTCGTTTGCTCAATGTCCTTAACATGTATCTAAGGCAGTGGTCGCAACCTTTTCGATATGATAGTGCCCATTACAAAAAAAAAATGTTATCATCGCTGCCTGAGATTCATGAATTATCCAACGGGCGGGTGCGTGGGGAGGGAGCTCGACGCTCGTGAACGTCAACAGGAGGGTGGGGGACCTTGCTGCGGGGAAGCAGTCTGTGATGCCTGTCAGCGCAACCCACATCTAAATAATGGTTTAAACACAGAGTCATCCCCCGTTCCGTCGACTACGGTCTGAGCCGACAGAAAGGTTCAACACACAGGATGGCCAGTGCCACCCCCTTGTAGCATATATTTCGATGAACAGATCGCCCACTGGGCTTTCAACTAAATTCAAAATTAAATAATATAATAATATAGTAAGTTAAATAAATAAAGAGCCACAGCCACGCAACAACTGCGCATTTTACAGCTCCTTCGAGTACTGCAATTGTAAAGCTTTCCTCTGTGTGAAACGATCAGCACTCACACGGAGGAAGCGGCAAAAGTGCCTTGGATTTAAATGAGACGGGTGCGCGTGCGTGCATGCTCCTTCTGCAGGTAACGGGGAGGACACGCCCTGGCGGCGGTCTCTTTCAGATCCGAAAGAACATTTCAATATTTTGCACACTTATCCAGTCATCTTTACGTCCGCGTGCCAAATGTGGGAAGTACTCAGGTAGTTTCTTTTGGAAAAAGTTAGAAGTAGAATATCGTTTTACAGAAAATCGCAATAAAAATTTATTCAAATAAAAAGGTTAGAAAAGTATTATCACAAAATATAGTTAAAGTACCAAAAGTAAAGTAATCATTGGTCAGATTGGTCATTTCAGAACTAATATATAGATAGTTTTTATAATATGATCATTAAAGTGTCTCAAAGTCTGGTAAAGGTGCAGCTAGGTTGATGATATTTTATACTGCAGGGTAGCTTTGTATTACTCAGGTGGAACTAAAGTTCTGATTAAGACCCTGATTTATTTCACATCCATTCACCAGATCCTTGAAGCTAAAAGTATAGAATTACATGTCAGAAGTGTAGAGTACACCATTTACCTCGAATTGAATGGAGTCTGTAGAATACAATAGTAGCGAGAAAATGTAGACAGTGACTCAAGTAACAGCTGCCAAAATGTTAAGTAAGGGAACAAACTTGTACTGTACCCACTGCTTTATATTTGTAAACACAGATTAAACTAGTCTTTTACCAAAATAAAAACATTAGAGAAATGTACATTTGGCAGTGTTACTACAAGGGGTCTTGGTATCTTCATGCGTATTATCCTGCGACTGCTTAGCTTTTTCATGAGAATGTGATGGTGAAAACCGTATTCTACAGAATCAAATCTGAAACGAGGGCGTCTTGTCTGGGAAACACTCCTGCAACTTGGAATTTTCTGATCCCGAGTCCAAAGAAGTGATGTGGTTGAAGCCCGGGAATCGGCTCCCCCAGCTGCTCAAAATATTAGTGCTGTGTGTGATTTATAACTCCCCACACACGTCCAAAGCAGGAGTGAAACTCGGCTTAAAAGGGATCTTCATGTCATCTGTTGACCACCAGGCCCGCATTAATTACAAGCCTGCAGCACTGTAGAAAAGAACTGACAGCCAGAGAGAAGTGCAGCCTGGACACAAAGACTCTAACAGCATTCTGACCCCCCTGACAGCAGGCCTGATGGGATCTAGGCTCACCGTAAGAACTCGAGTCTGGGGAGGGTTCCACTCGCCTGCTGGGTCCCCAGCCATGTGTTTGAGGAGTAACTTAAACGATACCTGAGTTAAAAAAATAATAACTAATCATTTTAGTTATACGTTTGGCACAAAATCTAAGGGGAACAGCCCATCAATTGATTAAAATGTAACTTACATACAGTGGTCAAAAAGATTAGCAGCGCACCAATTTGTTACAATTTCTCCCACTTAAAAAAGATGAGAGGCCGTAATGTTGATTCCTAGTATACCTCAACTATGAGAACAAAATGAGAAAAAAAAAATCCAGAAATCACATTTCTGATTTTTTTCTTTAAAACCTTTTGCAAATTATGGTGGGAAAATAAGTTACTTGGTCAATAACAAAATTCCATCCAATACTGGTTATATACCCTTGTGGCAATGACAGAGCAAACGTTTTCTTGTAAGTCTTTCACCAAGTTTTCCCACCACTGTTCGCTGTTGTATTCTTGCCCATTCCTCCATGCAGATCTCCTCTAGAGCATGTGTTTTGGGGCTCGTCGCTGTGCAACACGACTTTCAAACTCCCTCCAAAATTTCTATGATGAAATCTGCAGACGGCTAAGCCCTCCTCTGAGGACCTGAATGCTTCTTACCCAACCACCTTCGTTCCGAGCACGTTCATCTCAATGCCCCTTGCTGTTGAAAGGGTTGGTCACCAAAATCTCACATGCAGGCCATTCATTCTCCTTACACATATCCAGGTTCC
>NW_011369097.1:26944-48440 GCF_000735185.1 Notothenia coriiceps | reverse complement strand
CCCCCCCTCCCCTAAGTGATCAGCATGATGGCTGTTAACGTAGATCTAACCCTCTGTAATGGGCGTGTGGGGGGGTACATCTGTTTTGTGCTCTGCTTAGCAGAGTGTGTTGCTCCACTGATGTATACCTTAGAGCCACATTAGGGTGGGTTTGACCTTTGAGAGTATTTGGTCAAGTCGAGCTTTTAAAAAAAACAAAAAAAACAGCCGAAAAGCATCCTTGATAAAAATGTAATTAAATCTTCAGACATTTTGGTTAGATACATTATGTTGGTGTCCTTGCACCAGAGGACAGGACACAGACTACAGATGAGTAAGAGAGACACAAATAGAAAGATGGAGATAGGAGCGATCTGGGAAATGATTTAAAGTCCCAAACATAAAACACATCTGGGTTTGTTTTGGCCTCAGGTTAAATGTATGGATGTAAATATGTTACTGAAGTGTTTGCAGACTGTGATTTAAATCTAACTTTGAATCATGAAAATCAATTAAATCCCCATGAGTGTGTTTTCTGTGTACCTTGGTTGGCCTGCCGCAGGCTAGTGGTGGCAGCATACACAATCTCAGCGGTCCTCTGGATGTCAGGCACCAGCAGAGTAAGACCCTCGGGCTCCGGGTCTGAGGTGTCCGTCTTCACCACACCTTTACCCTTATCTTTCTTTGACCTGGAAAAACACACACACACACACACACACACACACACACACACACACACACACACACACACACACACACACACACACACACACACACACACACACACACACACACACACACACACACACACACACACACACACACACACACACACACACACATTGGCTGCTGTTTGATAATTGGTCGTTTTTCCTTAAGATTTCAAAAGACAGATTTTATACACATGTTTTGGTATAATAGTGAGTTTTTAGGTTCACTGATATGAGAAATGTTTCTCCTCTTTGACTCGTTATATGTACAGTTGCTACCGTGGGTAAACATCACAGACTGTACCTGAAGATACAATTTTACATAATCAAATCGGTCACTGATATATATGCAGGGAAAACCAGAATGGTGATTATTTGTCAGGTATTTAATTAATTAAATGGAAAAAAAACATAATTGTGTTGATTTACCAGAAAATATACTATATTATCCCAAATATTAGGGAAGTGTTCTTTTTCCTGTTACTTGGATCCTTATCTTTGAAAATATAAAGGCCTGTTGTCTATATATCATTTACTAGCCATTCTTTAGCCTGTTTATAGAAGTAGTCTTTTGAATGAGGCAGATTTCATTATTTTGACACAACTAAGATAACGTATGACTTGAAGCTAAAAACAGCTAATCATATACAAGTTGTATACAGAGATGTAAAATGGACCCTAGGACAGCTTCGTCATTCTCTGCTGTCTCTCTGACTTATGAGGAATGGAGACATTCATACTCAGGCACTATTGGTATGTATTTATGCAGAGTATATGCATGTAAACTTGGTTCAATACGTATAAACCAAGCTTACATGAGCTTTGTGTGCTGGAGATGATGTGGTCCCATCTCTTATGTTAGGGATGTGTTTAAGATACAGCTCTTTATGCAAAGATCAGGCAATGTTTTTTCCCCAGAAAATTGAATTTTTATGGTGGGACTAACGACTTTTCCTGCAGTTATAGGAACACACAAAACGCTTCTGCACTTTTCCTGACCACTGCCAAAAGCAGCGGAGTTTCTAAATCTGATTGTGTCCTCCATGACTCAGGGTAAATTCATATACCCATGGAGAGAATTGGAGGAAAAGGTTAATAATAGAAGAGCCTGTTTGCCTGGAGAGTTGGGGTAATGGCTAAATCATAGTAGTATATTTCGCCCAAAATATAAAATACTTAAAAGTATGTGTAGGTATAGACCTGTGTGCTGTGTGTATTTTGACCATCTCACCTGAGACGATTGGTGTATGTGTCCACGCATGTCTTCATCTTGGCCAGCAGCATCCCTACAGAGATCTGTCCCTCTGAGTGCTCTTCATCCTCGTCCTCCTCGTCCTGCCCGGGGTCTCCTGAGAGAGGCAGCAGCAGAGGGACCAGGGTGGTGCAGGTGGAGGTGGCCCTCAGCAGCTCCAGCAGCGCCCGATAGAGAGGCACATGACGAGCCATATCCAGGACTGCAGCGAGACCACAGGATACAGTGTGTGAGTGTTAGATGCTCCAAGAATAGGGCAACAAATGAACTGACTTTCTTTATTTCCCAATAAACAGATCTCTATTGCACTACAACAGTGATAGTATTGGTAAGCAAACATTGTCATGATCCAGGACCTTCATAATCAAACATCTTAGTCACAGTAGCTCAAAAACAATAATAAAAGTTAAAATGTGCCGGAGGGCAGGTAATATCCTTACTGACCCCAAAATATACAGAGGGGGGGAAAGATTACTTTTAGTGAATTCAAAGCAACAAAAAAGACTGACTCATCTATAGCAATAAAGATCAGTGCTGCCACCGGTGGCCAGCTCTCATACTACAATAACATGTCTACTTTAAACAAATATTGAATAGCTAGAGACAGAAACAGAGAGCTAGAGAGAGCTATAAATAAATACATATATGTATATATATACACAAACTCCCTGGTCACTTTATTAGGTACACCTGTTCAACTGCTTGTCAATGCAAATATCTAATCTGGTCAAGACGACCTGGTGAACAGAGCATCAGAACGGGGAAGAAAGGAGATTTAAGTGACTTTGAACATGGCATGGTTGTTGGTGCCAGACGGGCTGGTCTGAGGCTGCAGCCACACGAGAACGGTAACGGTCGTATCCGCTACAGTTCTCTATCACATAGACCAGGGGTCTGCAACCTGCGGCTTTTTAAGCCCTCTGCTCTGGCTCCATTGAACTTAGACAAAAATAAGAAGGAAATAAAATACAAATATTTGTAGGGCTATTTATATGTTGTTGCACGGTTGAAAATGTTTCTTATGTTTCGTATTTTGAGGTGATACTGTGACACATAAATAAAAAAATTAACTGTTTTAATTAGGTCAACTAAAATATACCTCATATCCTGCTGCGGTCCCGCGCCAACGCCTTTTCTTGCAGGCGAATAACCTGACCCCGGGCTCGATGAGCCTTTCTTTTTCAAAGAAAAGAAAAATATCGGAGGAACACAGGATTTAATTCTGGTTGTTAGATTTATATGCTTTCACAGCAACCGATGCTGGCTTACCGGTAGAGAAGTTGTCAAAGGTGCTGCAGCCTTTACGTATTGGAGGAAAAACACAGAAGAGGAAGACAGCTAACGATGTTCAATCAGTTAACTCTTTTTATGGTGCAGCTATATGTTTTATTTATTTTAAAGTAGACCTGTGTATTATTATTTTTTTATTCTCCTTATACGAGTTCTTTGTTTATTATTAGAGTAAAGTTTTCTGTAATGTAATAAATAATACATCAGGCAGGGTATATGCAGGAATCCTTTAGTGAAATGTAAGACCTTTTAAGACCTTTTTTAAAAACCCTTTCCATACATTTTAAGACCTCATCGCCACTTTGAGTTTTAACCGGTTACACATTTACTATATACAGTATTGATTGTCCTCCCTCCTTATCTTCCAACCATTTGGACGCAGACTTGCATTTCCCCATAACCATGTTGTTTAACAACCGGCGTAAACTGACCTTTGCGCGCTATCAAGCAGTGAGCGTGCGATTTCCTGTTCAGATGACGTCAAATCCAACGGGATGCCATAAATAAACTACACAGAATCACACTACACACCTACGCAATGATTACATTCAGGCAGACAGTAGAATACAACCTCTTTGGACAATTGATATACTTATTGAAAACAAGCTACAAAATGTAATACCGTTTAATACTTTTTAACAGCCTTAATTTTCGCTAGGGATGGGTACCGAGAACCGGTACTATGTCAATACCGGTACCTGATTGGACGGTATCGGTATACAGTTAAGCCGCTGTACAAACGGTGCTGCTATCGGTATATCTGTTACGTCTACTTCCTTAGTTTAACTTTAAACCATTCTGGTTGGTTGGGAACCCTCATCCCGTGTGATGTATCCGGTTTGAGACCCCTCTGATTGGCCACTGTAAATGCCACTCCTCATCTCTCTCAACAGCGCTCTTATTATTGTTGTGAGACTCCCGCAGGCATGGCGGACAGAGCGAAGCAATCGAAGGTCTGGATGCACTTTTAAAAAATGTAGTGGCGATAGTGCAAGGTGCAATCTATGTACTCAATTAGTTGCTTGTAAAGGGGGTAACACAAGCAACTTAATGAAGCATTTGCAAACGAGACACTCATTGAATCTTAAACGGTGCTAGCGATACTGCTAGTGCTAATAGTGCTAATAGTGCTAGCGGGCTTCAGCCGCGCCGAGTGTAAAGGTGACCTGAGCGAAGGCTCGCAGGCAGGATAGCTGCTGCGCACGGGTAATATCTTTTCTTTACCTGGGTGCAGTCTTGCAGGCACATCGCCTTGTCTTTTTTTAGTTTATTAACACCAAATTATTGAAAAGTATTGAAAAATACCGATACCGATAAGCAGTACCGGTACCGGTATCGATAAAATCCTAATGATACCCATCCCTAATTTTCGCTAAATGGATTTATCAATATTTATTACTTTCTTAAATACAATATTTAAGACCCCGCAAACAAACTGTGTCCATGTGCTTGCCTTGAAGTGCCAGCCTCTAATAAACAGCTCTTGTTCGGGGCTTGCAGACAGTTTTACATTTTTATTGAAATGACCCGCTATCCACTGTCGTCACTCAGCATCTGCACAACACTGACCTCCCAGAGCTTCAACCTGATCGCAGATCCTTACACCGGTGTCTTTGGATGACACCTAGCATGGAATCCTAGTCCCTTTTAGTTACCTCGATGTAATTACTCTGCAACTCATCAGAATTCCTCCTGCTGCTGCTCCGTTTCAATGTCACAGTTTTTTTCTACACTTTGGGGAATAAATGTCACTCTAATTAAAAAGAAAATAATAAAAAGAAAGGACACAAATATTTGTATATATTTGCGCTCACGTTTTGTTTTGTTCTTTAGCCATGCATCCAGTGTGTTTTAGCAATGGTCCCTGGAGGCTAATCCATCATTTAGATGTAAATGATAGTACTTTACCCCCGAATATAAACATTTATCAAAGTCTCCTCATCTTATTTACAAATGATAAAACAATGAACTATTTACAAGGCTTCCAAGGGGATACACATATATAGTTTCTAAAAGATATCACAAAACTATGCCAACAAACCGCCATGAATTGTTGTTATTAAGCTTATGATACAAATGATTGGTAATGGTTTACTATCTTTTTCCAACTATTTCAACAACCGCCTGGTACAACACTACAAAAAAAAGGTCATATGTACCAGAGGTCGCGTTAACCGAATATTTTCCGTCTATGAGGGATTCTTTTTAACAATGACGGAAAAATCTGAAAGCAGTCCTTCATTTTGACAGATTAGAACAAACTCGGAACAGCGCCAAAGTTTCTCCGCAGCGAGGCTCCGGTGTTATGCCGTGTTATGCATTCCCTCCAAAAAGGAAATGATACCGTTTCCAAACCTTGGCTTTACGCTGTGCGCGCTCTCCCCCCCCCTCGTCAGAGTTGTGTAAAGGCCGACCGGTAATTCTGGATTTTGTGGGAAATGTTACGATCCTGTCCGTCAAAATGACGGGAAGCGAAAAAGTCTAGCGCAACCTCTGATATGCACTGGCTTCTCATTTCCTGCCTCTGTAAATATAGTCATATTTCCATGAAATTAAAGAAACACCAATTTGGAGCCTGAACAGTGATTCAGAGCAAAGAGTAAAGAGGCTGAGACACATGAAAAGTGGAAACCCAAGGAGGCTGGACATCCATCACAGCTATGAGCGTCTTGGTGGTGCTGACCTGCAGTCATCGCAGTGCTTCCAACAGCCAGACTACATCTGGGCCTTCTGTCTGTGATATAGGGCCTTCTGGGGGCTGTACAGAGATGGGTGCTGCCATTAGCCATGTTGGATGTTCAGGCTGAGTAAAAGTTAATGGAGGCCAGTAGACCTGAGTAGGAGTGCCTGCCATGAGTTAGCATGGCATATGAAAGGGCTTCTTGTAACAAAAGCTCTACTGTTGGACTTTAATCCCTCCCTGTAGCCCCACCTCGTGTCAAATCAATGGCTTGATGGTTTCAGGAAATCGTATTTGAAAATCAGGTTGTGAATCCTCCAGAAATACACACAATCATTGATTTCTATACATGGCCGTTCAAAACCCTGGAAATAGAACTGATAATCAACCACCTAAAATCCCTGGCATCAAATGCCAAACACAGATATTCTAATTAACACCCAAACCCTGTTGCCCACTAACAACTCCAGTCTAGTGCCTTTTCTGCCCGCAGTCCCCAGTGAAGATGCAAAGATTCCTGTAATTATAGCTGACAGATTGATGGTTGGTATTTTACTGGGGGTGAAAGAAAATGAACTTGTTTAGAAATGGACACCTCTGTGATGTTAATTACTGAAGATAGTGCCACAGCAGGGTGAGGAAAAGAGAATTTTAGAGGCAAAACGCAATCGCTAACAAAGTCATTAGTAGCTGGCCATAAACATGAAACCAAATCAATTCTAATGTTGCTCTGTGTCGGCTAGATGTGTAATAGGCATTATATGTTTATAAGGATGTGTCAGGTCTGTGGGTTTGTCAGCTTGTTTTTCTTCTTCTCAAAAATAAATTGCACACCATCCAAATGTATATTCATTATTAAATTAACAATAGTGATTTTGTTGACAACTCAAGCACTCCTTTGTGCACCAGTCAATCCTCAAATAAAATACAGAGTTAAATCCCAGATCAAATGTACATTGGTGGGTCTTGAACATCATGTCTTGAGTGATTGTAATGTCATGGTAAATGTCTGATTCCTTAAAGAGCCTGTGACACGAGTTTCCCCCATCATCCAAACCCATCAATTTGAGTAAATATTGTCCCCTTGAAAACAATTATTTTGGATATTTGTACTTTGATAACCATTAATCTGCCCTTCAATGTTGACCATTTTCTGGATCTTCTCGGGGATTCTTCAAGTCCCGCCAAATTATGTGTGACGTCATTGCGGGCACAGCGCTCCAGCTGCACCGTTCAGGATCCCAGCATCTGCATGTAAACGCACGATGGCGCACACAGCAGCAAGCTCAGACAGCGATGACAGTTTAATTTTGAACATGTCTGAGAGCTCATATGAGGCTGAAGGATCGGTTTATGTTGTATCTGTTAGAAGTTTAGGAATTAGGTACGTCAATATGGGCGATAATACGGTCATGTAGCCAGTGGTGGACTGGGACTAAAACATTTCCGGGACTCTCGACCGGCCCACTTCGGTACCGCTAGTAAATTGTCAACGGGGGGAGTGGGGGATGTGCTAGTGACTTATCCGACCGGCCCACTTCGGTACCGGCCCATCGGGATTCGTCCCGATGGCCAGTCCGCAATGCACTGCACCCAGCCCACGTAAACTGTCAAGGGCGGGAGCCTCGCTGCGGGGAAACGGTGGACCTAGTGTCCCGATCGGAGTGGGAATAATAATAATTAAAACTGCGGTCACAGATGTGCGCAGTGATGAGCGGGCCCTCGCGTCCGTGCGCCTGTCGGGGAGGGCGGCCGGTCGTCCCGGCGTCAAGCAGACGCGCGCGAGTCCTCCGAAATGAGCCGTTTGTCATTACTCTCATTTTCGCGTCCCAGGCTCCCAGGTCNACCCTGTTCTCTGACATTCGGTGATATTTTTTCGGTGCTAGAACCCATTCGGCCGAAAGCCGAAAGGGCCTTTTTAACCATTTTCGGCCGATAATTTTCGGCGGCCGAATATTCGGTGCATCCCTACTGGTGACTGTGCAGGCTGTAAATGTCCATGAGGCAGGGGAGTGAGGCCGCCGTTATCTCCCCAGCTGCATCGACCATACGCTGCAGGGTCCTCGCTTTGAGTTCCCAAACAGCACTGAGATGCAGCTGGTGGGAATCGACTCGATGAAGCCACTTGCTCTATTTAGCTGTTTGATTACAGTTTATTATAACTTGGGTTTTATTCTCATAGCTCAGGCCATCAGTTCCAACAGTTATAAGAATGTTCAGCTTACCAAAGTCAATCCTTAGATCTCGAAACACATTGGCTTTGACATCAGCCTAGTGTTAACAGTTGACCATTTTTGCGGGACAACACAGCATTTATGTCATTTGTCCCGTTTCCCACAAATTGAATCGATGTCCTGCATTTTATTGACAGTGGCCAGTCTTTTATCCAATGGCTCATTCAATCAATAAAGTCTGGAAATATATTAACTTATGTGTGTAGATACTGGAGGGCCATTCCCAGAGAGTTTACAAGTGACACTACATGCTAGACTTACAAGAAATGCCAGGCTTATCAAGAAGAGTGTCGATCTATTGATATATTCCATGTGAAACCAAAAGACGATTACCAACAGATCAGTTAACACAGGGGTCTGCAACCTTTTTGACCAAAAGAGCCATTTTGCCCCCTTTTCCACCAATTTTTTTTGTCTGGAGCCGCAAAACGTATTTGATAGCTTCATAGCTTATAAAGTTGTATATATTGTTACATCATAGACAAAAACTACAGTTTTTTTGCATTTATTATTTATTACATTATAGAAAACTGTTTATCTCTAATAATAAACAAAACTATTTTAAGGGGAATAAAAAAAAATACACAGGCCTACTTTAAAATAAATCAACACAGCACTTAGGTAGTCCTCTGCACATTTGAAGAAAAATGAATATAATTCAAATGGGCCCACTTTGATTATTTTTTTTGTCCAAGGGAGCCAAAGTAGAGGGCTTACAGAGCTGCATATGGCTCGAGAGCCGCGGGTTGCCGACCCCTGAGTTAACAGCAGCTGAAATAACTAATGTTTACAACACTGTGAAGCCCTCACAATCATATAGACTAGTTCCGGTCATTCTTTCAGACTCAGATATTGAGAACAAATAACAAATGGACGATTGTTTGATGGAAACATTTTTTCTTCAAACCACATATATTAATATGTATTTAAGACCTAAAGGTTAGATGGACATATTATTGAAATCTATACTACCTCGTAGCATCGCTGTAACATGTCACATTGGTGACACCAATGGCACCTGCCCCACTTTCTACCCCCCTACTTTCGGCCCCCCTGCTTTGAGTACAGCTAGTGATACACTCTGCATTCTTTTTGAGCTCAACTTCACACCTGTACAGTGTGCAACCCTGAAATGCAGTGACAAACGGTGACAAACTGTCCACACAAAAACAGACAGACAGAGATGATGAAGTTCAGAAGGTAAAATCAATACCACCTTGTCTCTTACAAAATCCTGTGCTCAGAGAGCTTGTGTATGCATACAACTACTGCATGCATGAGTATGCATAAGTACTGTATGTATAAGTCACATTTAATCAGAAAGCCTGTCAGCTGCGGTTGATGTTAACCACCGGCAGCCTATTTTTTATGTTTTAGGTTATTTTACGACCAGATCATCTGACAGCGTGTGTGTCTTGCCACATCCAAGCTGCTTTTCACCATTTTTGCCACATTCCCAGATCTAGGATCTTTGATACAATAGCATACAACGTTTATGGGTATATGTGAACAGATTTAGCATGTCTGTGACTGTAATTTTTGATATATCAGTTTTGGATTCTAGACAGAACACTGCAGTACGGTGTTCTATTGGTGTGAGAGTGTGTGTGTGTGTGTTTGACTTTTATGCAGACTCATAACTCATTACAACTAGCCAGTCAGAAGATAAATCCTTATTACCCTCTACATCAAACATGAAAACACACCAAAAATTACAAAAGAAACAATTCAATAGAAAGTTTTTACATGCACACACACATATGCTACACACACATCCAGTAAATGCACAAAGCTTTCTTCACAGACATGTTCTCCCGTTAAAAAAAAAAGATGTAGTGTTGGTTGAAGTGTTTGGCTGAATTTGTCGATCTCTTCGCTCATAATGCCACAACACAGCAACCTTGATTTCCGTCATTTATACATTACATTGCATTTAGCTGACACTTTTATCCAAAGCGACTTACAATAAGTACATTCGACCAGGAAGATACAACCTTGAAGAAAACAGAATCATATAAGTACATCAGGTTTCATAGAGCCAAACATTTCAAGTGCTACTCAACTGGCTTTAGATAAGCCAGCCCTTTGTTAGTATATAAGTGCTTTGTTAGCAGTTCTTTGTTAGTAATTCTATCCCTCGAAGTGGATTCGAAAGAGATGAGTTTTCAGTCTGCGCCGGAAGATGTGCAAGCTATCTGCTTCAAAGTGTTTTTCTTATGAAACCTCCAACATTCAAACACTTACATTCAATTGAATTAATTGAAAATAGCCAAAATAATGAAATCTGTTTAAGAGTCATTTATAAATGCTATTCTTTCCAAAAGATACATTAAAACCTTTTATAACACACAACACCATTGTCATTGACCATTTTAACGACTAGTCCTTTTAATACAGCAATAAACTGTCCTCTATTTTATGTTGGCTCTCAATTTCTCTCATAGCTGTGTTTCTCCAAATTTGCTATAGAGAGATGCAGTGGGTGCATATTTGTTGTCAGTTAGTATTGCACGGGCTCCCTCGCTTTTCATTGGATTTCGATATATTGCAGAAAATAGGATCTGTGGCAAACACATATTCATGATACTTACGTGGTTTGTTCAGCAGGACAATCTCTATGAAAAATCTGCAGTTTAGATCAGGTTTGTAAGAGATACTTGTCAACAGTATTGTAACATTTGATGGCAAACAGCTGATGTTTTATTCAAAGTTACGGCCGGAGAATTGACAAGACATGTGCTGCAGCCACGAGGTTACACAGCGGTTGCCCAAACCAATTCTGAAGAATATTTCCCCTGGTCAGAGATTCTAAATAGTTGAGAAAGAAGAAATCAACCTTCTTCATATTAAGACTAAACAAACAGGGCAACAGTCCGTCAGTGGCTCAGTCAGTAGGGGCTTGGACTGGGAGCTGTAGGGTTGCCGGTTCAAGTCCCCGACCAGACCTAAATATGGAGTGTGGACTGCTACTTGGAGAGGTCCCAGTTCACCTCCTGCCCTGCCGTGGTGCCCTTGAGCAAGGCACCAGACAACCCCCCCACTCCCATTGCTCCCTGGGCGCTGTACAATAGCTGCCCACTGCTCCTAGTACTAGACTCCTCGTACTAGGATGGGTTAAAAGCAGACACATTTCACTGTGTGTGCTGTGTGCTCTGCATGTGTGACCATTAAAGAGGGTTTCATCCCTCCCATACTGTCTATCTATCTATTTAGGTTGTCTGTCAGAGAGATTTGCACATTTTATATGCAGGACTTCCAGCTGTCCCTGGACATAAACTATCTTGTGTAAGCTTGTGCATAAACTGGCAATAGAAAGAGACAGAGCTGCCTCTATGTGAGAGAGATAACAGCAAATCTCCAAGGCTACATGCCTGAGCCATGAGAAACCAGAAACAGAGAGTAAAGAATGATGATCTAGGTCAAAGGCCAACACCTAAGCAACAATATTCCTCAACAAGTATTACCTACAGTAGATTGCAGTAGGCAGACAGGAGTTCCAGCGAAGATATCTACTGCTGTGGACGGGGGCAGCAGCAAAACATCTATATTTACATCTATCATGTATAGGTAAAGGGGAAGTCGTATAAAATCTCATATAAAGTCTTAAGACTGAAATAGTAAAACAATCCAGGAAAGTCCTCTGTGGGCTACATACTGTAAAGTGATTTACATATTATTTATCATCCAAAGAGTGCAACTTGCAAAGTAAGAAGAACGCAGCACTTTAGTCAAGGTCTGAATTGAACCCCGTATACATTTACATTGCCAAATATTCAGCATGCTACAAGCTCTCAGGCCTTCAGAACCAAAATCAGCTTATTCAGTCACAGTCTCAGAGCGTGCAAAGAGTCTGTACTTGAATATTAAGCTGACCTTTAAAAGAGAATGCACAACAAAGGCGTTGATACATTTAGCCTGCCTGCTGTCTTCACTTGCAAATGACGAATAAACTAAATGTTACTTTTGTTTTGCACCAAGAACAACCCAAAAGTACTGGAGTAGTTGTCAGGGTGAGATTTATGAATAAATAATCAGTCCAGGGTCTGAGTTGCTTTGTGCCCCACTATTGAGGATTGGCAATAACAAACCACACACTGTACATAATTGATTATTCATGCTGGAGATGAAATGAATCTATTGTCCAATGTCTATCAATCATTTACACTGTAAGATCAGAGATTGAAAGAGACACATGTGGCTCCATCTTCCAGTCTCATTCATTGTACCAATGAGGCAATTGATCAGTGGCACAGGTTCGCTGGCTCTGACTAAGCATGTAAGCAGCGTCCCATTAAGGCAAAGATTGAGTGGTTATGCTTCCCCGTCTGAGACTAATGGACAGATTATGACCTGAGAGGGAGAGATGACGGATTAATACACCTGCCTGTAGCCTCTGTCTGTTTTTCCATCACGTTGTCCCTCATTGTACCCCCATTGCCTGGCCGACACTCTCTCCACTCTGTCAAATCAAATGAAAGGCACTTTATTGGCGTAACAGTTACACATTATTGGTAACTTTGCACATAAAATTTGGTGAGTTGAAGGTCAGAGCATCTCTTCATAGAGGCCTCATTTTCACATCAAAAAGCAGAACATATTGAGCCAGCGCTGCCCCTGGCCAACTTGTTGCCCTACGCAAAGGTGAGTCATGAGGCCCCCCGGGTCTGTACCCTAGTCATCACTCATGTCTCTTGAGCGTTGACGGTTGCCCTACGCAAAGGTGAGTCATGAGGGCCCCCGGGTCTGTACCCTAGTCTATCACTCATGTCCTCTTGGCGTTGACGGGGGGGGGGGGGAGCTAGTGGAGCAGCGGGGACACTGCTGGACATGGTGGAGCACATAATTGCACTGCATTTGCGCATAATGTGAATTGCGCCGCCATTCCGCCTAGGATGAATAAGTGCGCCAAATTTGCGCATACGATGAGGCCCCACGCACTCTGCGTGATCTGCATTTAAGCCAAACCATAACACAGATTTGCTTAATGCTTCTCTTGTATCGCTGATTATCTAATAACTAGCCTTTAATTAAGATCATTAGGATGGGGACTTGAGGTTAGACAAAAATATTTTGGTACATCAGGAAGAAAGAACAAGAGTCCAAAGTCATGCTAGTGGCTCCTTCATAGGAGCATTGCTAGAAAGCCATGCCTCTTCATGTCAGTCAGTGTTGCCTCTCTGTCCTGGCTGGCCAGTTCCTCTTTCCTTCCTCCTTGTCTGTCTTTCTATCTTTTCTTCTTGTCTGTCTGTCTTTCCGTCAGTCTTTTGGTTTGTCTTTCTGTCCATCCAGCCTTCCTTTCGTCTGCCCGTCTGTCCATCCATCGGTAGGCTTGTATTGCTGACTCTCTATTTAGATACAACTGACAACTTGGCTATGTTGAATAAATTGTAAAACTCACAATCACTAACTCAGTGACAATAGCCTATTTTTTTATACAGTTGGTTGATATATTTTCAAATGGTAAAACCCTAATCCTAACCCCAGGAGAACAACAGGGAGAGTAGGTTCCACAAAAATGGGCAAACATGGAATGGCTACGTAATAATGTATAATAATCTATTGATGTATATATAATATAAATTATTTATGTCGTGTTTTTCCACCAACAAGGAGCAAATATACCAGATTTCAAAACTATTTCTGAAGATCGTGATCCAGGTCAAGAAGCCTAATTAACCTAATGGTGACCCCAGATTAAATCAAAAGTACTGCTCAGGAAAATTACCTTTTGGTGGAATTTCTTTCTGTCAGCTGCTCTTTCCAAGGTCAGTGGAGTGTAACGGCAGGTAACAATGTGGCTTTGAAGCTATCCCTCTCTTTTCTAAGTGATATCAAAAATGAAATAAATCAAATGAAACTCATATAAGCGACTTTACTCAGTGTTCATGTTATGTTATGGTTTTCTCTCTGTGGTGTTAAGAAATAAAGTATCTGTCAAACAGGTTTTATTTTAGTTGCATCAGCTTTACAATACACAATTGGACATCAAATCCCCACGCTACATCTCCAAATGTTATTGTCCTTATGCTTACATTTAGTTTTACTATTTTCTTCAGCTGTGTGTCATCAAAAAGAGGCTGTTTGTGACAGATTTGGGGCTCTTTATTGTGGTTATCAAATTTGTATTAAATGTAATTCCAGGTGGCTATATAAATGTCTTAAAGTTATAAATCTGACTTTGGGAAACGTGTGGATCCTCTCAATGCTTCGTACCGAGCATCTACTGTTCAACAAGATAACAGGTGGTAGAGGGCTTTTATCTTCGCTGGTTAAAAATACAGAGAGGCACCAGATGGACCGAAAGAAGAGGAGGAGGAATAGGACAGTGAAATAAATATTTTCTGAGTGTGTGTGTGTGTGTGTGTGTGTGTGCGTGGTAAACAATATTGAGGCATGATACATAATTTCTGTTCTGTTTGGATGCAGTGGGTTGGTTAATGGCAGTGGTTGCATGGTAAAAGCTGGCATGTAGATAGTAAGATTTGAACAGCCTATCATTTTAACCGAAGTAGTTGAACAAAAGAAAAAGAAAGAACAAGTAGGATGAGCCACTGATTCAAAAAGCCACCACTTCAAATTGCATTTCAGTTACATTACATTTGAATGATGCCTTCAATGTTGCTTTAGTCATCACTTTGAATTATTTCCACTTCTCTCTGTTTGATATGTGATGATACCCATAAGCCTCAGTCCGCCTTGCAATGGAAAAGAGGGGTACATTTTAATTCAGTATTCTTATTTGTAGAGAACACACAGCCACACTGTTGCAGGATTCATCCAAACATAGTGTAATGCTAATGATTAGCTTAGTTGATTACTCGTTTCTGATTGTTCATTATCACCAACAGACCCCTGCTCAGGAGAACAGACTGTTGCTTCAGAGGATTAAGGGACTATGTGCAGTCATTCAAAGAGCGGAAAGAAGTCCGGTCAATTCAACGTCAACAGTGACAAACAACAAACATTAGTTTTCTCCATCAGAAAACACCATGGAATACTTTTTGATAATACATGTTTAGATGTGTAGACAGCACAGAACTTTAGATCCATGACGGCTTAACTGTCCCCAGAAAAAAAAAGAATAAGAGTACAAGAGAAGGAAATAGATTGAAAGAAAAACAGGCAGGAAGTAACCACTGACGGGATCATGGAATGGGCTCTGGCAGTGTTTTTCTTACCGGAAGCAGTTCGCTCACTTTTAAATCACTAACATATATATTCTTTTTTTTTCAAGTTGTTTATTTATCTAGTAGGTACATAGGCTCACATCTTTGACGACAGTAACTATATTTTGTAGTGATTATTCAATCTTGAAAGACATCTCATTTTGGTGTGATAACAGTTTAGCCTCTAGGGCCAGTATTTCTGGGATTTGGATTTAACCAGTGAGTTTTATGATAAAGGCCAAGATGAATCTTCAATGAAGCTGTCCAAGTGTATTGCCCATTTAGCAGCCTGAGACTTGACAATGAGAGTTGAGACACAATATGCATGCAGACATATAACAACTAATATCTTAAAGATAAAAAAAGCTATTGTCTTCAGTTTATAGGCTCCAAACGGCATTGTGACCAATGTATTCCACCTCTTATGCTCTCTACACATATTTTTTACCTGCTTCCAACTAAACCCGATCAATAATAATTAGTCACAACTATTTGTCGACATACTGAACCAGAATGATTCAGATACCAAAATCTTGTCCTGTTGCCTACATATTCAGATGCGTTCATATGCAGATATCTGTTTATAGAGGATATTGATTCAACAGGGACCGTTGTATACTATTTGGTTGTTTGGAAGTGCTTCATCTGTGCTGCAGCACAGCTGTAGACAAGACCACATGAGTTACAGTTGGTTTGAGGCGAGCAGTTTCGAGATTGATGCAAGTAAATTCGGTGCCGTTTTATTTGCCATGCAACGTGTTTTTAATGAATTTTCTCCCCGACTGGTATCTCCATAGTCACGGCAGCTATTTTTGTTCTTAAGAATCTCACATCCGCATGTTGTTATGACTCATGGAAGCTGTAGTCATTGAATACTTAAAAAAAGGAGTTCTTTTTTTATTTTGGAAGACAAGGTGCTTACACAACAAGATTTACATATAGCTGAAAATAAGGACAAAATAAAACACCACAATGTTTCTGCTTTGTGGGAAGTCTGTTAAAACAGTACTTTGTGGGAAACCCTATTCCGTTAACAAAGCTAATGGAACAGACGCTACCTGGGGGAGGGAACAGGACTCTCGACTATATACTGTCCAACTAAATACAACAAATCTGTTTCTTTGTTCACCAGAGGTTGTCATGACAGAAACTAACTGTCAGAAACAGGGTAAAGTTAAACTAAATAACACTTACTCAAAGTGTTTAGGTCTCCCTCCTATATGTTTTTATGTATGTGTGAAGAATCTTAGAAGATTCCACAGTGTACTGTTCTGAAGGCGGTGTTAACACGAGAACCGCCAGATATTTGTTATACCTAAAACCTCCACCGGGGTCAAATTGACCCGACATTAGAATGCATTGATTTTCAAGGTAAAAGTATTGCTTTAAAAAGAAAAATGGTCCTGTGGTATTGGTATTTTGACAAGCAATTTTGTTAAATTGTTTCGTTTATTAACGCTACAACATAGCGTTTCGTGAGGCGGTTGTCGTTGTTACAGCAGTTTGCTGCGGAGTGCAGCGCGAGCAGTCTCCCGTGAGCGGGAGCGCACTCCTTCACTACAGACGGTCGCTATCAATATACAGTATCTATCTATCTATCTCTCTCTCTCTTTATGAACGTCATCTGAAGGTTGTCCTTTCCGATCATTCTTGTTACGGTGTGTATTATGTTAATCGATCACCGAGGAGTAATCTTTGTACCCGAGTGAATCCTGTGGTTACGGACGAAGTTCTAACCCGCTCACGTAGGACGGATTTTGTGGGTGTGCTCCTCTAGGGGTCGCAGCCGGTCAGAGAAAGGTAGTGAAGGAAAGCGGAGATGAAAAAGGACCAGCAGAGAGGCGTCGCAGAAAACCAGAGACAAGGTAAGTGTCGGAGTAAAGCAAGACGGGCAGACCGGTACGGTTAGACATTGAAACCATAACGCTGGAGATAAATTATGTTGCTGTGAACCGTACCCTTATTTACCATTTTGAGTGTTAGTGATTGGTCCCTGTTATGATAAATAATGTCAACTATATAAAGATTTAAACATCTCTGGTGTTTAGGGAATTGGGTGTGTGTGTGTGTGTCTGTGTGATGTAGGTGTGTTGTGTCGTTGTAGTTGTAGTGTCGTGTCAAGTGTGATGTGTATTATGAGTGTGTCAAAGTGATCGTTGTGTAGGTACTGATGTGTCTGTAGTATGATGTGTCGATGTGGTTTCGCGAACTTTTTTAGTGTGTGTGTGTGTCACCCGGAGACGGTGTTCCTCGATTTTTGTGGGCTTTGGTTTGTGTATATGTGTTGTGTGTAGGTCCGTGTTGTTGGGAATTGTGTGTGTGTGTTGGGGTTTTGGTTGTTTGGTTTTGTGCTGTGTGTCTTTTGGTGTGAGTCTTTGTGTATGTGCTGTGTGTGTGTGTGTGGTTGTGTGTGTGTGTGTGTGCTTGTGTGTGGTCAACTGACTGGTGAGACACCTCACAGGAATCAAAATGAAAGTTCATTTTTAGACTTCTTGTTCTTGTTTACATCGGGTATTGTCTAATTGCGAAATATCTACGTTCAAATACCTACCAGTCTTAGACCTGGAATCAAGTATCTATATATTTGTTCGAGACTGTCGACAGAAATTTGTGTGGTGTGTGCGTGCTGCGTGCGCTGCGCCCTGTGAGTGGAGTGCGTGTCTGTGTGTGTGTGTTGTGTGTGTGTGGTGTGTTGTGTGTGTGTGTGTGTGTGGTGTGTGTGTGTGTGGTGTGTGTCTTGGTGTGTGTGTGTGTGGTGTGTGTGTGTGTGTGTGTGTTGTGTTGTGTGTGTGTGTGTGTTTGTGTGTGTGTGTGTGTGTGTGTGTGTGTGTGTGTGTGTTTGTGTTTCTGTACAATAAAGTGAGTGTGTCGGTAGTTTTGGTGTTTCTGTATCAAATAAAGGTGAGAGTGTGTCGGTATAGGACGTATTGGTACCAATTGTATAACATTTGTGGATCAAAGATTTGTTGGTTTCGGTTCTTTGGGATTGACCAGGGAGAAACCACATTTGATTAGTGCGGTAAGTGTACGAACAGTGGGTTGTTACGTAAACGGTTATTTGGTATTTGCGTCGACCGGGTTAGTCCGTCTCACAGTTGTGTTGAAGAAACGTTTTAGGCCGGTGTGTAATATCTTCTGTCACTCCGTAGTGATTGATATGTAAGTTTGTGATCTTGGACGGTTAGCCCGTTAAACTTGGGTCTCGACAAAAAATAACATACCATATGAAAAAAAAGTCGATTTTATAATTTTCAGAGGGTCAGGGGCACTGAAAGGACTTTAAACACAAATACATCGGTTGGGACACGAAAAATTTTTAACAAGTTATTACTTTCAGTTCTAACCTTCTTTAGCGGTTTTCTTACGGTAAATATGGATGAAAGCGGCTCGCCGCAGTATAACTGGGGCGGAAAAAGACGATAACTAAAACGGCGACATTTTGTTTTGTCACTGCACAACGATATCGTTGCGGAAAACGATGAACGCCAAGGAATTATCTANTACTGTTCAAGGATAAAATACTGCTTGTTTTTAGTAATAAATAAACATGTGAGCTCTTAAGTGCCTTAATAACTGTCAAGCATTCATCTGTTTGCATTTCACATGTTTATTTATTACTAAAAACAAGCAGTATTTTATCCTTGAACAGTATTTCATTCTGTTTTTATTAGGGATGCACCGAATATTCGGCCGCCGAAAATTATCGGCCGAAAATGGTTAAAAAGGCTCTTTCGGCTTTCGGCCGAAAGGGTTTTAGCACCGAAAAAATATCACCGAATGTCAGGGAACAGGGTTACGTTGGTAAGCTAACGTGTCGTTGTGATGACGTAATCAAAACGCGGCGACAAGCACGGCGCGCGACCATGCTCGCGGCTGGCTCACAGCCAACATGTCTGCCGCTTGGAGATATTTAAAAATATCAGAGAAAGAGGCGCGGATTGCGATTTGTAAAAAGTGTTCAGCTGACATTTCTCGAGGGGGTGTAACTGCAAAGACTTTCACCACTTCGGGATTACTCCACCACTTGAAATCAAAACACCCGGACAAATATGCGGAGTAAGATCAAATCACAAGCACTGACAGCGAGAGACTGTTCAGCGCTGCCTCTCATGTGCTTGATGAGAAGAGGAGCAGACTTATGGCTGATAAAGCAGAGAAGCTAATGTTCATTAAAAAGAACCTCCCACTTTTCCTTAATAAGTAGACAAGGCTGGCTTATCATAAGCTTATCTAGTTCTCCATTTCTACTCTATACCCACTTTCCTGAACAATTTTCATTGTGAGTTATAATTCACCATCTCAGGTTATCATTAGGGGGAAATGACAGCAGCACAGTGTTCAATATATTGTACTTTCGGTATCTAAATGATACAATGTTGTTTACATTGCTCATGAGGACAGACCACCTTATTTGCAGATTCTTGAAATTGTAATTTAATTTGTAATTGATTGTGGATTTTGTATCCAGTTCTCACTTTATGTATCTTTATACAATGTTTACTACTTTGCTTATGAGGACAGACAGCCTTATTTACAGATTCTTGAAATTCAATTGTAATTTCATTTGTAAATAGTTACATTCATGTGGATTTATCCAGTTTGCACATTTGTATACATGCACTTATCGGTGCATTTGTTGTTGTTGAAGGCCTGGCTGTTACAGTCTTTATTTACACTATTTTGTTGTAGGCCTACTGGCCTAGATGTTTATGTAGTTTTAAAGCACCTTGGCTTTGTTCTGAATGCACTTTGTTGTAGTTATCCTACAGAGAAAAGAAAATGCACTTGACTTGGAATTAATGTACTGTATGCATTCAAAAGTGCTGAATAAATGTTTTATGGACCCATAATAGTGATTATTATTTAAGTTAAGTTTTGCCATAATCATTTATTTTTCCATAATCAGGCAGCTGAACAACATTGGTTACAAATGTATACATTACCTATATATATATATATATTTCTATTAATCATTTTCGGCCTTTCGGCATTCGGTTTTCGGCCAACTGTTTCCTATTTTCGGTATCCTAATTTTCGAAAGGTACAACTCAGGATTACTCGCAACCGGACTTTCCCATCACCGGTGCCACCCACTAGTATTTGTTCAATCAATCACACAACTACCTAGACGTCCATAACTAACGTACTAACTATTCATAATCACACCAACAAAATACATCAGAATTAGGGGCACCTGAGATGATCAGGAGGTTTGGTAATCTGCTAGTCCTGTCCAGCATCAGAAGGTCAGACTCTCTCCATAGAAAAACATCTCAGTTGTCAGTATTTTATACATAAAAACAAGAGCAATCTAAACAATAAAACAGGACTACCAAGTAGAATTGATTATCTCTCAGCCATATACCCTACTGGACCTTCTTCCCTCCTCACTTACATTCACATAATCTCTCCTCTGCTCCTCCATATATGTCAACTTTAAGCACAACACGATCTTACCTTAGCTTTATTCCTCTCTTTTCATCTTGGCTATTGTTGTATGGCTATCTGCCAAAATACCTTTGAATCTATTATCTTTCGCTTCCCTCACTGCGTCTTGGCGGTATTTTCTTTCTATTCATCTTTACGGATGTCTCTAGCTTTTTCCTATATCTATGCCACTCTCTGACGACCCTTCTGGGGAAGCATTCCATTAAGGATGTACATGGCCTTCCTCGTCTCTACTTTCTGTCTTCTGTCTTGTCGAGCAGCTCTCCTGACCTGAGAACCGATCCTATCAGGGCATTATTCCGAACGGACGTCGGTACCTGCACCCGTTTTACATCTGTTCACTAAGTCTCCTGCAACTCTATCACTTTCTTTCAGAACTCTTCCATGGGACTCCCATCGAGCAGATCAGCCGTGAGTAAAGAGAACCCATGGTGCTGTATTCGTCTGCTCCCTTTCCAAAGATTCTAATCTTCTGAACCTG
This sequence comes from Notothenia coriiceps, assembly GCF_000735185.1. Taxonomy (NCBI): domain Eukaryota; kingdom Metazoa; phylum Chordata; class Actinopteri; order Perciformes; family Nototheniidae; genus Notothenia; species Notothenia coriiceps. Next base: position 27,200 of record NW_011369097.1, on the reverse strand, counting down.
TCTGTTTTTCGTTCCCTCTGGGATCTGCCCAGTCTGCAGATGGACACCAGGACCAAGGCCTGCAGGGTCCATACGGAGAGATACAGACGCAATGCCTCTGGCCAACATCTTTTCTGACGTTGTGCGGTCTTTCTTTAAAATAAAATTGGGGTGTCACACAGACCAGGAGTAATCGCTCAGTGCCATGCTCTCGTTTGTACTGAGACTCTTTTTCCTCATTAACCATTCCTCAGCCTACACATGGCTCGTAGTACAG
>NW_011369097.1:15948-26899 GCF_000735185.1 Notothenia coriiceps | reverse complement strand
TGCAATTCGAATGTTCTAACCAACCCCTGTGCCCATATCTCACTGCTCATTTATTCGAATGGTTATCGATCCCCTTTAGTTTCCACACCTGATGGTTTTTTGTTTATGTTTTGTTCCCCCTAGTTGTGTATTTTGGTGTTTTTTTTTGTGTTGTATAGTCTCTTCTGTCGCCTGTACTGCAAGATAAATTTTGTATTTCTTCAGTGTGCTCTCGTTTGGTATATTATTCATGGTTTATAAGCCTTTATCAGTCTGCGATGCTATTTTCTTTTATGTCTCATGTGATTACTTATGGCTGTTATTCTATTTTCCATTATAGGATAAGATTCAGGGCTCTGTTTTGTTTTTTTTGTTGTTTGGTGTTGTGGAGGATGCGAGCTTCTTCTTTTGGTTCATTTTCTGTATCTGTTTCTGTTCCTTTTCTTCGCTCTTTGTGGGGTATTTTTGTTGTTTGTTATTTGTTTTCTTATTATCTAATAGCTTTATAGTCGTTGTTTGTATTGCATTTATTGTTTTTGGGTTGGGGTGTTTTACATAACGATAGTAGAAAGCGGAAAAGGGAGAACATGGAGACAGTTAGGGAGATAGAGGTACTTTTCATGTTGGGATTATTATTTGTGACCTTGACCAATTAATTTACATGCATTTAGCTGCACGCTTTTATCCAAAGCGACTTACAATAGTGCATGTTAGACCAAGAAAATACAAACTTGAAGAAAACAGAGATACATATAAGTACATTTAGGTGTTCAAAAGCCAAACATTTCAATGCTCTCAACTTGCTTTAGATAAGCAGTCCTTTGTTTAGTTACGTGCTCTTGTTTTGTTTGTATATGTGCTTAGTTGGTTTTGTGGGTTTGTCTTATATAAGTGTTTTATTTCATTTGTATTGTTATTTTCTTTATATTTTATTTGCTCGAAGTGGAGTTTGTATTAATGAGTTTTGTATGGTTTTGCTCTTTTTTATGTGGTCTGGAGGATGCTGTAATGCTCTTTTCTGCTTGTCTGTGTATGTTTCTAATGGGGCTCATTTTGGCCATTTTGGGAGCCAGGTATAGGCTTGGTTTTACCAGCGCGTTGGTTTGTTTTTGTTATATGTGTGTATACTGTTGTTTTTTTGGCTGGTTCCCCCTCGCAGTGCGTGCTGCAGCGTGAGCCGTTACTTGGCCCGATGCCTGTTGTCTTTGTGTGTGTTGTTTGTGTGTTGTGTTTAGTGGTTTTACCAGTCCTGGATGTTAGCGAAGGGCGAAACCATCACAGCATTTGTGTGTTATATTTTTGTACCAGATGTCTTGGAATGTGCTTTTATTCTAGCAGTTGACTGAAACCATAATATTACTTTCAGTTCCACGGCCAGCTGTGACAATTTGCACACTGCATCATTTAAGGGCCTTTAAGAGAAGCAGCATGGGGCAATGATGCAGTGTGCGAACATTGCTCACAGACGCGCCGTTGGCAACTGAAGTAATATTTATGATTCCAGGGGCCCGTCCAGTAACTGCTAGAATCCACTTCTAAGACACTGCGTACTGCGACGTACCATGCCTCGTGAGATATGGCTTCTCGCCCTTCCTACCTCCAGGACATGGTTAACCATACACCCAGCACGTGCACTCGCTCTGCTCGGCCAAACGGGTCGCTGCAACACGCAGGCTGCGAGGGCGACCCAAGCTTCCCCATCAGCAAAAACACGTGGGTTTGCCTTATCCTGCTCCAAAATGGGTGGCCCATGGATGAGCTCCCCATTGAAATCAGCGACAGAGAAAGCCTTACACACCTCCGGCGCAGCACTGAAACTCACTCTTTCGAACTCCACTTCAGCAATAAAATGAATATACAAATGAAAATAAAAGCAGCTTATATACAAACTAAGCACATTACTAACAAGCACGTATACTAACAAAGCGACTGGCTTATCTAAAGCAAGTTGAGTAGACTTGAAAATGTTTTGGCCTTTATGAAACCTAATGTACTTAGTATGATTCTGTTTTCTTCAAGTTTGTTATCTTCTTGGGTCTAATGCCACTTCATTGTAAGTCGCTTTGGATAAAAGCGTCAGCTAAATGCAATGTAATTAATTGGTTAATCACAAAATAATAATACACCAACATAAAATGTACCTCTAATCTCCCTAACTGTCTCCATGTTTCCCTTTTCCCTTTCTACTATCTTATGTAAATAAATGCAGAATCAAAACAACGACTAATAATAATTGTTAAGAAAAAAATAATACGACAAATTAACAGAATACCGGGGAGAGGATACAGAAGATAGAAGTGCAAAAGAAGAAGCTCTGCATCTTGTAAGGCCCTGAATCTTATCCTTAATGTGAAAATGAATACAGCTCAGGGTAAATCATGCATGTGATGTCCTTGGCTGATAAAGGTTATTCCAATTATAGTGGGGCACTGAGAAATACAATTTTTCTTGCAGTACAGCGCAGGGCTATATTTCCTGTCAGATGGATAAAATCTAGGTGTGGAATAAGGGGATCGATACATCAATAATATGAGCAGTGAGAGTTATGCACAGGGGTTGGTTAGAACATTCAATTGCAGTGATACTACTACTCAATAAAAATCCAAGCTGTGGCCATGCCAAGTCCTACAGCCTGCTAAGAGAATGGCCACATCAGTGCTACTGTTTGCATCCAGATAGACAAACACTTTGCTATGAGAGCAGAGCCAGACAGACACTCTGTAAATTGGACGATGCTTCTCAGTATGGGGCGCCAGCACAAGCAGGAACATCCATAAATGTTTGCTCACACTGCAGCCAAAGGTGTCCCAATTATGTATTTCCCCCAAACAAGGCAGCTGTTGTCTAATCAGTATGAAAAGAAAAATGTTGTATCATTTGTGAGACTCTCAATTTGCAATCTGGACCACAAAGGTACAGTATGTTGTGAATGATCAGATCTGCGGTGTAGTCAACTAGACGCAACATGAATTGATTGAGTGAATTGTTGGATCTTCCTAAGTACCAGTCAGGACTAGACCATAACATATCAGATGTTGTTAATACCTAGATGCAACATCCTCCTGGATCCAACGTTCATGTTACACATTCGCATTATAGATTTTGCCTTCTGGATTTTCTATTATTAGATTTAATGATCTTTCTCTAATCTGTACACATGACACCTTTAGCACGTCTGTCAGTCCTGGGAGAGGGAAACTCCTCTTTTGCTCTCCATTTTTCCATATTGATTTATTGGTTGGTTGGTTGGTTGGTTGGTTGATTGATTGGTTGGTTGGTTGGTTGGCTGGTTGATTGATTGATTGATTGGTTGGTTGGTTGATTGATTGGTTGATTGGTTGGTTGATTGATTGGTTGATTGGTTGATTGATTGGTTGGTTGGTTGGTTGGTTGGTTGGTTGGTTGGTTGGTTGGTTGGTTGATTGAGTTATCGAGTGGTTGGTTGATTAAGTGGTTGTTTTGTTGATTTTATGATTTTATTTAATGGAGTGATTGATTGGTCAATTTACAAATATTGGGCTGATAGGTCCATTATAGGTGTGTTATATTAGCTCTGGTGAGGGACATGGATACATTCTCTCAGACACAATAAAGAAGTCACATTAGCTCCTCAAGGATTTATATCTGGAAAAATAATAATATGCAGCGGTCACTTATCTTGAGAAATGGGTCATTGTCCATTTAACCTGTGCATGTCATTACAAACCTTATCATAACCACAACTTAATCAGACTTTTTGTTGTGTGCTTACGCTGGGATGACACATGAATACTGCAGTGGAGAAAATAAACTAACTTAATTTAAACGTCTTTTGTCTTTGTTTTGTCTGCAGATGACAGCAGAAGCCATTCTCCGCCTGGTCAATGATCCTGTGCTGCCATTCTACCCTCTGGACATTGCCCTGGATGTTCAAAACAAACTCAAAGGTAACATGGACGGTGATACAATGTTTATTATAGTGGTGATGAAAATCTGTAAAGTTATACATTTTATAATTTAGCAGGTGGTTTTAAGATCTTTTTTGAAAAAAAGACCACAGAACAAGGCCATACAGCCACAATCGATGAAGAGCTAGAAAGAAGAAAAAAACAAGAGTCATTGAGCAAATCAGATAATAATGGTTTAAAATGGCCAAGGGGAATGAACAAATCTAGCTTGGAGGCACATTTCTGTTCATCCCTTTAAATGGGACATAGTATATCGGACATACATGTTGTATCACATACTGAAGCCAGACCATTTGTATAATTCTGCAAGGGGAAAGAATTGTCAAAGATAAAAAATCATAAAAAAAGATACATAAAGCATAAAAAAACCTAAAATAAAATGTATATTTGTATAATATTGATATTCATTAATATTATTTGTTGGATACTTCAATGGTCAAATTGAATAAAGAAATTGCAAATAGTGATTGAAAAATGTGAGTTTGTATAAGTGATAAACGATATAATAAACACAAGTGATAAGCAAAAGCTTTTAAATTTGTTTTAGCTGAAATGGCTGGTGTTGAGTGTACTGTAGGTGGGCGTGTTTATATTCTTTATAAAGAGTTGGTGTTGCTGGTGTTGTGTGCTGAGTAGGTTACAGCAGACTGTTTGAGGCGGAGGGGAGAAGGTTCAGCTTCCTGACAGTCTGCTGTATGAAGCTGTTACTCAGCCTGGTGGAGCGGGCTCCGGGATCTTTTCCCAGATGGCAGGAAACTGAAGAGGCCATGTGAGGGGTTAAGGTGGGAGGGGTCATATGCAATGCTGGTGACTAGGGGTGCACCGAATGGGAAATTCTTGGCCGAAACCGATACCGAAAATAGGAAACAGTTGGCCGAAAACCGAATGCCGAAAGGCCGAAAATGATTAATAGAAATANTAACATCAGTATAACACTACGCTGCCAGGGACTCAAATCCTGCAGTGCCAGACGTGTCCCCCTGCTTAAGCCAGTACATGTCCAGGCCCGTCTGAAGTTTGCTAAAACTTCAGACGGGCCTGGACATGTACTGGCTTAAGCAGGGGGACACGTCTGGCACTGCAGGATTTGAGTCCCTGGCAGCGTAGTGTTATACTGATGTTAGCCTTTGTTACTTTGGTCCCAGCTCTCTGCAAGACATTGACTAGGTCCCCCCGTGTGGTTCTGGGATTTTTGCTCACTGTTCTTGCGATCATTTTGACCCCACGGGGTGAGATCTTGCGTGGAGCCCCAGATCGAGGGAGATTATCAGTGGTCTTGTATGTCTTCCATTTTCTAATAATTGCTCCCACAGTTGATTTCTTCACACCAAGCTGCTTACCTATTGCAGATTCAGTCTTCCCAGCCTGGTGCAGGTCTACAATTGTGTTTCTGGTGTCCTTTGACAGCTCTTTGGTCTTGGCCATAGTGGAGTTTGGAGTGTGACTGTTTGAGGTTGTGGACAGGTGTCTTTTATACTGATAACGAGTTCAAACAGGTGCCATTAATACAGTTAACAAGTGGAGGACAGAGGAGGCTCTTGAAGAAGAAGTTACAGGTCTGAGAGAGCCAGAAATCTTGTTTGTTTGTAGGTGACCAAATACTTATTTTCCACCATAATTTGCAAATAAATTCTTTANCAAAGGCACATATTTCAAAGGCACTCCCTGTTATCAATTATTTTGGGATAAACAGGTCTTTGAAATCATTCCAGATGGATACTATACGGACAGTAACCAAAATATCCTTTAAAACTGGCAGAGATCTTAAAAAAAATGCATAAATAAAGAAATGTTAAGATATGAATAACAACACAAATAAAACAAGTTAGATGTAATTTTGTTATTGGCTATGTAAGGTTATTGGTTAGGTGTTCACAGTGAGGAGGGTAGTGATGACTAGGGGATGCAGCCGAATATTCGGCCGCCGAAAATTCGGCCGAAAATGGTTAAAAAGGCTCCTTTCGGCTTTCGGCCGACAAGGTTTAGCACCGAAAAAATATCACCGGAATTCAGGGAAAGGGTCACGTTGGTAAGCTAACGTGGTTTTGTGATGACGTAATCAAAACGCGGCGACAAGCACGGTGCGCGAGCATGTCGCGTGGCTCACACCAAACATGGTCTGACCGCTTGGAGAATATGTTAAAGATGATCAGAGAAAGAGGCGGCGATTGTCTAGTTTTAAATAAACGTGGTTCAGCTGACATTTCTCGGGGGTGTAACGCAAAGACTTCACCCTTCGGGGATTACTCCACCACTTGAAATCAAAACACCGCGGACAAATATGCGAGTAAGATCAAATCACAAGCACTGACAGCGAGAAACTGTTCAGCGCTGCCTCTCATCGTGCTTGATGAGAGAAAGGAGCAGACTTATGGCTGATAAAGCAGAGAAGCTACTGTTCATATAAAAAGACTCCACTTTTCCTTAAATAAGTAGACAAGGCTTTGGCTTATCATTAGCTTATCTACGGTTCTACACATGTCACTTATACCCCACTTTCCTGAACAATTTTCATTGTGATTTTAATTCACTCATCCTCAGGTATCTTAGGGGGAAATGACAGCAGCACAGTGTTCAATATATTGTACTTTCGGTATCTAAATGATACGAAGTGTTGTTTAACCTTGCTCATGAGGAGCAGACCTATGGGACCAGACCCAAACGCTTATTCTGCAAGATTCTTCGAAATTGTAATTTACAACAACCCTCCATTTGTATTGTTGTGGGATTTTTGTATCCAGCTTTCACTTTGATGTAGTTTTATACAATCGTTTCCTACTTTGCTTATGAGGACAGAGCGAGCTTATTTACAGATTCTTTGAATTCCAAATTGTAATTCCCATTTGTAATATTACATTCTATGTGGATTTATCCAGCTTGCACATTCTTGTATGCATGCCTTATAGTGCTTTGTTGTCTGTGTGAAGGCCTGGCTGTTACAGTCTTATTAAGGCGGGGGGGGGGGGATTTGCTTGGCAGGCCTACTGGCCTAGATGTTATGCACCTTGGCTTTGTTGATGAATGCACTTTGTTGTATTTCCTACAGAGAAATGGCACTTGACTTGGAAATTAATGTATGTATGACATTCAAAAAGTGCTGAATAAATGTCTTCTCATGCGACCCATATAGTGATTATATTTAAGTTAGAGTTTTGCCATAATCATGTCTTTTTCCATAATCAGTGTAGCCTGAACAACATCTGGTAAAAAATGATACATTATATATATATATTTCTATTAATCCATTTCTTCCGGCCTTATCGGCCCATTCGGTTCTTTCGGCCAAACGTTTCCTTGTTTCGGTATCGGTTTCGGCCAAGAATTTCCCATTCGGTGCACCCCTAGTGATGACAGCTTGTAGGATTACTGGTCGTGCTAATGTTGTCTTTTGTTCAACTCTGCATGTGTGTTCTGTGTTCACCTCTGTGTGTTCAGTGCCGTGTGTCTGGCAAATAAAGACCCCTCAAAAGTTACGGTTTATTTCATTTTAAGGATGAGCACCAAGCAACATCTCCAGGTGCTCCTTTGAGAACCAGGGCAAAAAAGTTATGTGCACGCCTGATAATAATAAGGAGAGACTATCTAACCCTCACTTTATTCCAGTTATACAATATTAGTTTGGATGTTTTTTTCTTCTCCCTAACCTCAAAACCTTTTTGGATATGTTGTTATGCTGTCAGATGATAGTTCTCTGCATAGTAGTGACTGATAAGACCCAAAAGAAAACGTTCAGTGTGAGCTGCTGATTACAACGCAGATTGACTGATGTTATGACTGCACGTCTTAACATTCTCGAGTCGAGCTTCCAGTATAGGCTTTTTAGGTGGTGTAAGATCAGACCTTGTTATAATCTCTACACCTCTAAAGCAGCACACAGACCTGGTAACATTCTGGAACAGAGTTTATACAGATACTCTGTTACCACTAAAAACGACAAAACATGAAAATTAACAGTGGGCCTTACCACTGCCGTAGGTGGGGGGATCGAACCCTGGTTTTCTTGGTTGTATTTAATTAACTGCAACCTCAAAATACCCATTCCTCCCCCAGAGAAATAAATCCCCTCCAAACGGAGCCTCATTTCTTTACTACCCCCAATTCTTTATTTTCCTCTTACTCAAACCCAATAGCACGCAGGCTTTCATTTTCAAGCTGCTTTATGGTGGGGTTTATTAGCACAGGCTTCACATTGTTTGTTATTTTGTTATTTTTTATATTTTATATTTTCTCAGCCTGGTAAGCAAATAGTGGTTTTGATCAGGCCACCACTAGTGATCATCATTTTAATTACAGAAGCCATGGGGCTTCTTCTCCCTAGCTAATGTTCTCTATAGCATGCTGGATGGATTGAAGAAGTGTCCCACTTTTCACTTGCTTTTCCATTTGGGTTTTTAGTCAAGATTAGTCTTTAACCTGTATAGTTCATGCTAGCAGGAAAATACCCTTTTCTGTACTGTCAGTTGCTATGTAGCATGCATCAGCAAGCAGAGGGAGATTACATGTTATGGGAGTATGAACATGCAACCATAAAGATGCCCTTCAATTCCCAATTGGGTTCTTATGTCTTCCTATCCCAGTCACATGAAAGCAATAATCTTTCTCCTGCATACGTCATTAAATAACTCCTGTGATGATCCTCAGACTCTGTCACACACACTCCTTTGGGGTTTCTCACAGAAATGGCTGGAGGCTATCCTTTTTTTATATGCTCAGATTTTATTTTTCAGATGTCCCCTATTGCATTTTTTTGTTCTGAGAAAAAAGTACTCGGAACAAAAAAAAGCAATAGGGGACATTTTCAAATCATGTGGCCCTAATCTTCTTCCGTACATGTTACCTCTAGACTTGATTCAAATGTGTATACAAAGCTTTTTTAACACAGGAAAAAGATTGCTGACATAAGCCTGAAATCAACATGAAGAAATATATGAGAATATTCCAACCCCTTCCCAAAAACCAACTTCAAATTGTGGAAATAGATGCAGAAAAAGCAGGAAGATAGACCCAGTTTACATGTACAGTGGGAAAAAAAGTATTTAGTCAGCCACCAATTGTGCAAGTTCTCCCACTTCAAAAGATGAGAGGCCTGTAATTTTCATCCTAGGTATACCTCAACTATGAGAGACAAAATGAGAAAAAGAAATCCAGAAAATCACATTGTCTGATTTTTAAAGAATTTATTTGCAAATGATGGTGGAAAATAAGTAGTTGGTCACCTACAAACAAACAAGATTTCTGGCTCTCTCAGACCTGTAACTTCTTCTTCAAGNACCAGAGAGAAAGAAGTAGGCCTACATCATCAGCTACCATGTCTGACAGAGAGGAAGACAGTGAGGAGAACAGTGAGGAGAACAGTCAGGAGGGTAGTGATGACTCACTACCCTCCTGACTGTTCTCCTCACTGTTCTCCTCACTGTCTTCCTCTCTGTCAGACATGGTAGCTGATGATGTAGGCCTACTTCTTTCTCTCTGGTTGAGTCTGCGATTAGCTGCTTGCACAAGTCAAGTCCACAAGTCAACAGCTGGTTTGGGTCGAAAGTCTCTGTTGTCATCTTAGACAAGTGGATGTAATCAAATAAGTATGTGAACATAACCAATAACCTACCATAGCCAATAATAAATTAATGTAACTTATTTCATTTGTGTTGTTCATTCATATCTTATTTTACCTAGTTAACATTTATTTATTTATGCATATTTTTTTATCTCTCCAGTTTTAAAGGATATTTTTGGTTACTGTCCTACAGTATAGTATACATTGAAATGATTTCAAACCTGTTTATCCCAATAATTATAAAGGAGTGCCTTGGAAATATGGGTTTACATAAATTGTGACCAAACCGTTTGAGACCCACTGAGATAACTTAGACCAAAGTGAACTATCTAAACACTCAGAGTCCTTTACCTCACTGAGCTGTAGTTATCAGCCTCTCAGTCTGACTGGAGAGGACTCTCCCTCCACCTTGTTGTAGAAACATCTTCTTATATCCGTTAGAGCAGCAAGCACCAGATTCTAATAAAAACAGCGCCGGTACCGGTGCATCCTCCCTCTCTCACTCGCACTTTGGCTGTGAGCCGCGGGTGCCAGATAAGCCAACATCCCCCATTTTCATCACTTACAGCGCCCATCGTACAGGGCAAATGAAACGTGTAACTGCGGTGAAAAGGGTGTTACATTTACTTAATTATGAATATTGTTACATCAAGGCCGATAATTAGGATGAGCCCCAACGGTCAAAAATGTTTTTTTCCCTCCCAGAACTGCCAGCGCAGCGCCTCCACAGATCTGGCGCCCTAGACGAACATCTATAACGCCAGTGCTACGGGCCGGACCTCAGTTAATATGCAACTGTGGTGACACGTTATTGGACATAATTCACCTCTAGTATTGTGTTGCCACACGGACCCTTTAGTGGGAACACCTGTAGCTTCAGCTGCCATTCCTGCTAGCTCGTCAAGCAGAGAAGTCATGTGTTAACCTCTCTGTTATTAATGGCTAATAAAGATTGGAACTCCATTCTGAATACACCGCCTCCGACTCCCTTTTCACGGCACTACACTGGTGACCCTGACGTTTCCGAGAAAGTTTCCGGGAAATTAACGAGCATGGCTGAACGCGATGTGTTCGTAAAGCTGCCGGAATTCTGGGTGCACGCCGCGGAGGCATGGTTCGCACACGTGGAGGCGCACTTCGCCTGCCGACAGGTCCGTGACAGGGACCTGAGATACTACCATGTGGTGGCAGCGCTGGGAAGCTCCGCGTCATCCAGGTTGGTGGGATTTATCGCAGCCCCCCCGCACCATGGCAAATATGAGGCGATTAAGGCCCTTCTCCTTAAGACATTTAGCTTATCTGCTAAGGAGAGGGCCCGCCAGATACTTGACATTCAAGGCCTAGGAGACAGCAAGCCATCTCAGCTAATGGAGAAAATGCTAGCCCCGAGGCATTGTCCGTATAACCGGTCTCACGGCCATTCACGCGTCCTTAGAGAGGCACTTATTTTTATGCCCCGTAGGAGGGGGGG
>NW_011369097.1:12168-15919 GCF_000735185.1 Notothenia coriiceps | reverse complement strand
GCTCACTCGCACTTTGGCTGTGAGCTGCGGGCGCCAGATAAGCCAACATCCCCCATTTTCATCACTTACAGCGCCCATCGTACAGGGCAAATGAAAAGTGTAACCGGGGTCAAAAAAGGGTGTTACATTTACTTAATTATGACTGTTGTTACATCAAGGCCGAAAATTAGGATGAGCACCAACGGTCAAAAATGTTTTTCTACCAGCGCAGCGCCTCCCCAGATCTGGCGCCCTAGGCGAACATCTATAACGCCAGTGCTACGGGCCGGCCCTGGTTGTAGGTGTAGGTGTCACGGCTGGAGGGCAAGGTACGCAGGACCCAAATGCAGAATATCCAAATCCAAAATGCTTTTATTGCGGAACTAGCAACAAAGTAAAATTAGGCAAGGCAAAACACAAAAATCCCTCAAAAAAACAGGTGTCGGCTGGACCCCCAACGGAACAGGACATGGTGTCGGCAGGACCCCCGGCGGAACAGGTGACGGTGGGACCTCCAACAGGACACGGGTAGCTGGAGTGGGCCGGAACGCCATAGGACACGAGGGGCTGGAGTGGGCCGGAACATCGACAGGACACGAGGGGCTGGAGTGGGCCGGACCACCGACAAGACACGGAGAGTTGGAGTGGGCCGGAGAGCCGGAACTGGAGCCGGTACGGGAGCCAGAACCATAGCTGCTGGGGCCGGTACTGGAGCCGGAACCATGGATGCTGGGTCTCGAGGTTTAAAGCAGGCGTGCAGTTTATCGGGAGGAGTCACAAAGTCCCTTAAAAATGCAAACAGTGAGCTCCTTAACCAGGGCTTATCCGCAACTTCCCGGCGTGCTCGTGAAAGAGCAGCCTCCTGAGCCTCTTTACCATGAGCCCTCATCCATTCTCCAAGAAAAAATAAAAGTTTGCTGGGTAATTTGCCAACCTCATCCTCAAAAAACACTGCTAGGTCCATCTTTGGTGAGATTATTCTGTCACGGCTGGAAGGCAAGGTATACAGGACCCAAATGCAGAATATCCAAATCCAAAATACTTTTATTGCGTAACTAGCAACAAAGTAAAATAAGGCAAGGCAAAGACACAAAAAACCCTCTGAACAAAAACCTTCCAACAACATCAGTAATCTCACAAAGACAGACGGAAAAACCAGAACTTAAATGCACACAAGACTAATCACACAAACAAGACACAGATGAGGAGGGAGGAGAAAACACAGGGGCACAAGGTGAACACAATCAGGTAATCAGGTACTGTAGGAGGGAACACAGAGACAGGAAGCAACAAGCAAGATGGGGGGTGAACACAGAGACAGGGAAACAAAGACAGAACTAGACATGACAAAAACACAACACAGACAGATCGTGACACCCTGCTCTATCTGGTTTCTGTATTCATCTCTTCAAACCGGTAATATGTACGCCATAGCATCACGTTAATATTGTTACTTAATTTGTTGTAAAGATCTTTTCTTTTTTTAAATGAAAATTACAAATTTTGGATAGAAATTAAAGTGGGATAGGTAAGTTTGAGAAACCGGCTCGAGATACACTTTTTGTTATATTCCATGGAATGCTCTTAACATCCCGATAGCAATGAATATCTGAAGTGACAAAATAATCCATAAAAAAATGTAATCTGTGGAAGCCGTGGCGCTGTAAAAAGCATGACCAATCATGTTAGCCGGCCCGGCTAAAATTACTGGATGGCCTACCTGCCTGTCAGCCTTCCATCTGTGCACAAACTTATTTCGAGCCCTCATTGGTCATGTGCGCGGTCGTGCGTGTTGGAGGAGGGGCTCTGTAAGGAAGTGGCAGATTTTTTCCGACTGTGTATTTTCAAATTCTAGCGCACTCGAGCTGGTTTCTCCAAAATTACATACCCCACCTTTAAGATAGAAATTATCATAGTAACAGTTTTTTGTTCTGTTTTAATCAAGAAATATTATAAATATCCCATGTATGCACTCTTAACTCAGTGTAATGTAAGTAAGTATGGAAGTTGTTTCAGAAAATGCAGTTTAAGTGCTGAATGTAAAGTGGAACAAATAGTATTTGAAGCACATTTTAGAAAGACGATAGTCAGTTCCTGGCAGATATAAAGATATAATGATGCGAACTTTGAAATACGATGCTGGTGTAAACGGCCGTCAGACAGTCGGATGGAATAATAAAAGAGGATGTTAAAACAAACAAGGGCAGAGTGTTTAGTGCTCATGTCTTCTATCCGGGTCGTCTGCCTGGTTTCAAATGCACTCTTTAAATGGTGGAAAACAAATGTGTAATATTACTCCACTTCCATATGTATCCGGTACTCTAACTGGATCTATATCCAGAAGGAAACTCAGAGGATTAAATAAACAAGACTCAATGATAAGATGCTTTGTAAGGGTAGCAGGCTGCAAAGAAAGACAATTATGATTTAGAAAAAAGCAATTATCATATCAATATAATAACCCCAGCTAGCGGGGAACGTTCTCACAACTTTGGCTAACGTTACCTATTGGTTCTAACAAGGTTTTAAAGAAACGTTTTAATCTGATGTTGAAAGAACCTTTTTAGGATGTTTATTTGTTCAAATAATGTTCCTATAAGGTTTAAGGTTAACTAAGACATAACGTTTTAACTGCAACATTCAGAAGATGTTTTGAGGATGTTATTGAGGCCTGAGATGACAGAAAGTGTTTTATAAAATGTTCCTTTAATGTGATATGTCAACAAAGGTGGAACGTTTTGCCGGCAACATTCTCAGAATGTTTTTAGAACCAAACATTTCTAGCTGGGTATTCTGTTACAGTAAAAGTCCTGCATTCAAAATGTTCCTCAAGTAAAAGTAGAAACCGATTAGCATCTAAATATACTTAAAGTAGCGACAGTAAAAGTAGTCATTGTGCAGATTGGTCAATTTCAGAATAATATATAATATGTTTTATAATGATTGGTCATCAAAGTGTTCTCAAAGCTGGTAAAGGTGCAGCTAGTTTGAATGACTTTGTATACTGCAGGGTAGCTTGTGAATTTACTCCAGGTGGAACTAAAGTCTGATTTAACACTTGGTTATATTTCACATCATTCATCCAGATCTGTAAAGTAACTAAAGGTAAATAAATTTAGTGGAGTAAAAGTACAAAGTAGCATAAAATGGAAATACTCAAGTAAAGTATCTAAAGATTGTCCAGAACTTGAGTAAATGTATTAGTTACTGCCAACCTCTTTTTTGGTTTGGAATAACATATACTTCCGCCTGCAGTGGAGTACAATGCTGAGCTTTAAATATATAATCTCTTACCACAAAACAGCAGCGTATGAATATTTAAATACAGCAACCAGTAAAACTTTGATCACAAAATGTGCACATCTCATTGTTGTAAATATTAATGATAACACTGAGCTTCAGATGTATTGCAGACTCCTAATAGGGACAGACATCATGAAAAGTCATTATGTAGATATTTGCGACAAAGAAAATGAATCGTACGAAACCCTTCTCTGAATCGAAAGACACAGTCGAAAATCACTTATATACATAGGTTTTCCTTTGACAGTATAATGAACATACAATAATATATCAGAGTGAACTTAATATATTTGGAACGCATGCGGTCATAGTTCGGGTTTTGTACATTGACCGACGGTTGAACGAGATTTTGGGGCGATTTTTGATAGATTTCATATGCAAGTACATATTAGTTACAATGGTCTGCAGGAAGTATCTTCATATATATTATAACGGGTCTAATGTAAACAAAAAGTTCACCTTCAATATA
>NW_011369097.1:8150-12123 GCF_000735185.1 Notothenia coriiceps | reverse complement strand
CTCCTAATGGTGGGACATGAGCTCCCCCATTCACGATCAGGGACAGCAGATAGCTTAACACATCTTCCGCGCCAGAACTGAAAACTCATCTCTTTCGACTCACTTTCGAATGATAGAATTACCTAACAAAGCACTACTCGTATATACTAATAAAGGGACATGGCTTATCTAAAGCAGTTGAGTAGCACTTGAAATGTTTTTAGCTCTATGCAACACACTGATGTACCTTACTACTGATTCTGTTTCTTCAAGTTTGTATCTTCTTTGGTCGAATGGTACTTATGTAAGTCATTTGGATAAAAGGCATCAGCTAAATCCTGTAATCGTAGAAGAAGGCAACTGGCACATGGAAAGGTGAGACTAAGACAATATAATACCGTACGCACACGGTGGAAACAATCAGGGTGGGGTACACAATCACAGAACCGCAGGAGACACAACTAGGGGCGGGATCACCGTGACCTGAAACGAGAGGGAGAATTACATTTGCAAAATAAAAACAGGGAAGGCACAAAACAAAGGGACACGAAAAAAGCTAACTTAAAGAATTAAACCTTTTACAATGACTATTTCAGGGCATGACAGAGGAGCATTCACAGGTAAGAGCACTAACTAGGCTACTATAACCATGTATTTTCTTAGCGTTGACTTACATGTGATTAAGCATATAATAAGGACAGCAAAACGAATAAATAAATAATTATCATGGAAATGGTAACCCTGTGTTTAATGTCTTCTCTTTTGATGATGAATCACTAGGAGATTTGTCAGGCCTTTTAATAACAGCTGCTTTATTCCATCTGCAAAATCCTGGGGGGGCATGAGCCAGAGGACAAACAAATAAAAGGCGACACTGTTTAGGCTGTGCATCACGTTCCATTACGATCCTTAAACGCAGTGAGGATTTAGTACATTTTGCATTTTAAAACAAAACTATACTTTTCCATAAACAATGAACACAGTGATCGTATAGGTGGGATTTATAGTTACGCGTCATTGTGCATAGTTGATGTTTAATTTCTTACAATCCCCTCCTTACATACCTTCTTAAGTTATGTAAATAATACTGGGAAATCAATCAGGTCTTCATCTGAAATGTTGCATAGAACATAACTCATATCAAACATATACAATCGAAAATGGAATGGTTTCAAGCCAACTTCATCAAAAATACAAAAAATACTTTGGGTTGGCGTTCTTAAACATAAAAGTTTTTCTTTGAGCATAACTTCTAGTTTTAACATTCAATATCACTCTTCAAAATAGCAGCAATGATCTTGGTATTAGAACATTTCTTAGTCCCTCCTTTCACAGAAATCGTTCTTATACTACATTCTGTCACGGCTGGAGGGCAAGGTACACAGGACCCAAATGCAGAATATCCAAATCCAAAATACTTTTATTGCGGAACTAGCAACACAGTACAATTAGGCAAGGCAAAACACAAAAATCCCTCTGAACAAAAACCTCCCAACAACATCAATAATCTCACAAAGACAGACAGAAAAACCAGAACTTAAATGCACACAAGACTAATCACACAAACGAGACACAGGTGAGGAGGGAGGAGAAAACACAGGGGCACAAGGTGAACGTAATCAGGTAGGAGGGATTGTGTTAGCACACACTTGACATTTGTTTGTTTACTATTGACTTTTTGCAAACTATTCCTCTACGCTGAGCAGTTTACATTTCAAAAGAGTAATTGCAAATATGTAAATCAAATTTTTAAGTTTTTGATAAGAGTATTTAAAACAACCAGAGTGGTTGAGGATGGAAAAGGCCTTGGATACCAACTCCAGGTTCCTACATTTCTATATTTCCTTCCTTTACACATTATAATGGATTGAACTTAACTGAACTCTTCAGTTAAGTTAAGGTAAAGTTAACAATATACCCAACAAACTGACGTAGCTATAGCTTTGTTTTTTTCTTCATTCGTCTTGCCAATAAAAACATAAATTCACCAGACACCGGGTAGAAGGCTTGAATGGGGATTTCTGTGAGCCAGTATAAACTGTAATACTATAGATACACATCTGAAATGTCACTTCAGCATGTGTTGGACTGGAACGAGTTGTTACATACATTTTTAATGTGTTGACATTATGAGAAACATCACCCACTCAGTTGACCTTTGTCCGAATGATCATTGTGTTTCATTATGTGCTGCTGGTACCACTTCCTCCACAATGGAATTTGTTTATTATTAAGTCTATGTTTCTCTTTATTTCTTCATGTTGCAGTTGTTTGACTAATTGCTCTTTGTTACATCCCATGAAAACTTTAAAGGGGACCTATCATGCAAAATGCACTTTTGTAAGTCTTTTATACATGAATATGTGTCCCCGGTGTTCCAGAGAACTCACCAAGTGTCAGAAAACACAACCCTCTCTATTTTCCTGGAGACACTGCAGTACATATCTTTGGCCACCAGATGGTGCTGTTCTCACTGAATCCGAGCATGAAAGGCAGTGTTAAATTGAGCGTACTGAGGAATGGATCAAATGCATGATCTGTTTGGTATTTTGAAAAATAAAACGTATACCTTATATAGGTAAGGCCCTACAATATATTATTCAAATATAGCATGATAGGTCCACTTTAAGTTAACAAGGTGTGACTGTATGGGATCAAAACAGTGCGAACAGTCTGATTGCTTTTGTCTAGATAACTGATTAATTGGTATTAGGTTACATTTCTATAACATAGCTATATCATTTTATTGCTAAATCGAATTCAGACCATGCCCGTCCTAAGCCATTTGATTAAAAGTTAGGGTTGCTGTGGCTGTGAGCGGTCTTCCGCAAATCAGCAGGTCAGTGGTTCCATCTCCAGCCCCCACAGTCAACATGTTAATGTGCCCTTGCGCAATACACTTAACCCCAAGTTGCTCCCAATGCCATGGCCAACAGTTTGTGAATGTCAAATCGCTTTAATAGATTCAAGTTAATATCACTTCTATTAATCACTCTAGTAATATTTTAACAATTAAACACATAGGCCCAAAATACACACATACCTACCTACCAGAGGCTCAAATGGTTCTATGACCAGTGCCTCACGTTTTTTTCTTTCTGTCCACCAATAACTGTAAGTAGGACAGAATAGAGCCTAACAAACAAGATGGGGGATCAAGCCTGGAGAGATTGGCCCAGAGTGGGTAAAGCCCCTATTGCACCTGCTTCCTGTGACATCACCCCCCAGAACTGAGGAATCGCCCAGGGCTGGCCCACCAAATATGTGTCAACTCTGCGAACCACGGCGTTCCGTGGCGATCTGGAGCCACTAGGATGACTGACAGATGCTCTTGTCTCACTCTTTCCAGGAGGGGGAAAGGTGTAGAGCAGCTTTCTTGGCCATGGCTCGTGCGCAAGCGCGACAGTTTGCACTGTCCCGCTGAGCCATGGAAAACCACAGGGCACATCGGCTGTTGCGCCTGCTGGCGAACAGGTCCACCTCCGCTCTCCCGAACTGGGCCCAGATCTGCTTCACCACCTCCGGGTGAAGCACCCACTCGCCTGGCAGGGGCCCGCCTCTTGACATGAGGTCGGCCCCCCTGTTCTCCAGTCCCGGGACGTGGAGGGCTCTCAGAGACAACACAATCTCTGAAGCCCATAACCACAGTTTCTCCACTGTGGTCAACAAGGCGGCGGAGCTGACTCCGCCCTGCCTGTTGATGTACGTCACTGTGGCGCTGTTGTCGCTCCTCACCAGCACATGTTTGCCCTGAATTAAGGGTTTGAAATGCTGGAGGACCAACCCTACTGCCTGCAGCTCCAGAAGGTTGCTGTGCCGAGTCTCTGTTAGAGACCAGTGACCACCTATAGCTCTCCCTATAGGCAGGTCCCCCCCCATCCTGTCACGGATGCGTCTGTGAACACAGTGACGCAGGAAGTCACTCGCCCCAGTGGAGCACCCCAACGCAGATTCTCTGGGGACCCCCTAAATCGGAGGTTGCCCTCCACTGAGG
>NW_011369097.1:0-8110 GCF_000735185.1 Notothenia coriiceps | reverse complement strand
AGGTTGCTGTGCCGAGCCTCTGTCAGAGACCAGCGACCACCTATAGCTCTCTCTAGGCAGGTCCCCCTCATCCTGTCACGGATGCATCTGTGAACACCGTGATGTAGGAGGTCACTCGCCCCAGTGGAGTTCCCCTCCGGAGATGCTCCGGGGACCCCAGTATCGGAGGTTGCCCCCCACTGAGGGGGGGATGGTCACCAGACGTTGTTTGTGCCTCTTGGGATCTAAACGAAGGCCGGTAAACCACCTCTGCAGGCGGCGCATATGCAGCAGCCCCAGCGGCACCACAACGTGAGCAGCCGCCATGAGACCCAGAGTCTGCATGATGGTCAAAGCTGTCACCGTTGCCCCCTGTCGCAGTCTGCGAACTTCCCGGAGCAAGGATGCCTGTCTGCTCTCTGACAGGGTGGCACCTGCCTGCATCGAGCATCATCCCCAGATACTGTACCTGTTGGTGAGGTATGGGAGTGCTCTTTTTCCAATTGACCGCAAACACCAACTTGGTTAGGTGTAGGATCAATTGGGCAGTATGAAACATTGCCCATTCCCTGGACCTGGCCATGACTATGAGGTCGTCCAGATAAAAGAAACCCCTCATGCCTCGGTCGTGCAGCGGCTGCAGCGCTGTGGCCACACATTTGCTGAACGTGCGCGGGGACAAGGAGTAGCGTAACGGCAGTCTGCTGTACTCCTAGGCTATCCCCTGGAAGGCAAAACACAAATGCTTTCTGTGCTCTGGAGCAATTTCGACATGAAAGTAAGCGTCTTTCAGGTCGATGGTTATGAACCAATCGCCCGGCTGCACTAGGCTCAATAACTGGGCAAGAAAACCTATCCCCTAGATAGCTTCGCCTCTCATGCCTTTGAATGGAGGAGGGACACTGCAGAACTGGAGTGAGTAACCCCGTTTCAGTGTCCTGTCCATCCACTCTGTCAATACACAGCTGAGTTCACATTCCCCATAACACTGCGTTAGGGGACAGGCCATCAGCTGTGGAGCCCCAGCTAGGAAGCTGTGATACTCCCTGGTGACCCAGTCCGCCGCCAAACTCTCCATAAAAGGAAGTTCGGCCCATGGGGCGTCGACACAGAAAGAGACGATTTTCCACTGAGGTCCATGAACGCACCACCATAATGTCGCCTCTAAGACGATAAGATGTATTACTTGGAGTCTTTACACCGCGCTGTGTTTCCTAACAATCACACGCCGGCCATAACGCCCCTGTACTCGCAAAGTGCTTTGATAGCACTTCCTGCGATGTATCACGCTCACATGCCCGCAAGCTGCTTCCTTTACTGGAGTTACAACTGGGGCAGAGAGTGGGGAATATGTACGGTTAACATTATGTGGAAGTGTGGAATTGTGGAGACAAATGACACTCAGACTGGGATAAATGCAATCACTTTTATTTGAATATCTCACAATATTTGCATTAAAGAGGGAGGAGGCGGGATTCACCCTCGCGTCCAGGGTAGAGAGAGCCATTCTCTCCTCCGGGACGCTTCCTCCCACCGCCAGTCAGCTCCGGGAGGACGGTTCCGCGGGGCGAGCCGAGGAGGCAGAGGGGGCGACAGGAGTCGCGGAGGCTCTGTACCGGCGCCTCTCTCTCCTTCTCACCTTAGCGCCGCGCTCTCTCCCCTGAGGAGGAGCCCGAGGAAGAGCCAGCATGCGGCTGAGCTGCACCCTTTCTTCCTTGGATGACGGTCAGGACGCGAGGTCGCCTTTTATACGGTGTGATTGCACGCACATTCAGGTAGGCCCGCCCCGGGGGCCGGCTACGTTTATAGAAGTCTCAGTAGGTGAATGCTTGCATGGTATGGTTGAGAGGTAGTACCCATAGAGTCCAGTAGAGGGCGGAGCCTGTGTGAGATATAACAATGCTTTTGTTTTCACTTTGAAGATTTCCCCAGCTCACATGTCAGATTGTAGGAATCAGACTTTTTGTTATTTTGCATGAATAAAAGAAACCATGCCCAATTGGAAATAGACTGAAACACAGGGAGCTTAAAGCTTTCCTGCTGTGGTAAAGGGCTCTTTACCATTCAAACACATTCATACCACAGCAAGAAATCTGTCTATTCCACTTTTCAATTCCTATTGCTAACAGTGATAAAAGCCAAATCTAAAGTCATACTGTGTATTCAAGTACCAGAATGAAGGAGAAAGGGTACAATTGCATTTGATAATATAATAATGTTCTATGAGTGAGGAAATCATGAAAAAAACAGACATTAAGTGAAAGAAAAACAGGGGGGCAATCACTTATTTTCCGAATTACGCAAATATAGCTATGCGTTCGGATAAGCAATGCCATATAAATTGTCAGAAAATGAACCCGGGTGAATGGAGGACATGTTGAGTGGTTAGTACTTCAGACAGCAGAGGGCTCTCCTGTGACATGCCAGCTACCTCCTCTCTGCCTCTCCTGCACACAGAGAAGCCATCATGTATTCTCAGTGACGCACATCTCACACAGCCCCTCAGCCAAACTCCTGTCCTCTGCAGATTGGTAACGTCATTTGCCGTGCAACATAAGTACATGCATGTAGACATCCAGACTTCAGAGCGGCGTGACACTTAAACACACACATGGACACACATCCCCACAGGCGAGCGTACACCGACGTAGCAGGCGAGAAAAACGCAATGATGATGGTCAGACGGGTGGATGGAAGAGGTAGAGCAGGTGACGAAGATCCTTTTCTTTCTCTCAGCCACTGAAGTGGTAATTTTGTCCGAGTCTGCGATCTCATTCGCCTGCCTGCCTGTTTTCCCCCGATGCCGCGGAGAGATGGAGAGATGGAGAGATTCTCCTCTGATTCAGGACGCCCAGTTCTCTGGGCCAAAATAAGCCTCATGAATAAACCATAAACTTAGTAGTTAAGTTATGTAACGGCAGCACATGAATAGATGCAGCATGGCAAAGTACAGTAAGAGTGAGAGGGTGGCATTTAGTTTATCTTTCCAAGTTGTGCTTGAGTGCAAAAACAAACATTACAGTACACGTGCATCGCCTCTAAAGTGATAAAGTGCTACTCTGAAATATTTCCACGCAGGTAAATGTATGCTCTAATGTAACCGCTGATTAAGGTAACCTGAGGCCATACCACATCCCTCCTTTAAACACAGGGATTGATAGAGGAAAAATGCCCTCGTAAGGACTAACAAGATGAGATCTGATAACCTTATTAGCACCACATTGAGCTCTTACCAAGCCTCCAGGATGTGTGCCCATTGTTGAAGCAAATGTTTGTAGCAGCCAGGCGGCGACACTACAAATCCCGTGTCAGTCTGTGATGTCATTTGACCTAAAAATACTTTTTTCCCCATTTACTAAAATTGGGCAAAAGACATCTGTTAATCAGCAAATATGTTTTTGCTTTAGCTAAATCAACTAAGTACGAACCCTTATTTAAATCTTAAGGTCTTACAAGTTGTAAAATGCGCTAAAAGCCAAATCTAGTTAAATTCCCTCTCCATTCATTTGAGCCAAGAACCACTGTGACGCAGAGTATTGGAGGCGGGGCTAAATGAAAATGCAAGAGGGCCGAGATGTTTGTTCTCGAATCAGGACATTTTTGTCACTATGACAGTCAGCAGTCTAACATGCTCACAAAGACAATCACGTTTAATGGGTGTAAATTACCATGAGTGGGTTCAAAATTGCATTCCAAAGCACATACTCAACAGATTATTATGCAACAGATGTATAGGAAATACTGTATGATATCTTACAAAAACTTCTACACACATTTTGTGTTACCCTACTGATGACCAGTAAAATGTTTCAAATATATGCATACAGCCATTTATATATATATATATATATATATTATTATATTTCCATCTTCACAGGAAACAACTTGGTTAGGCTTAGAAAAAAGAGAAGTGGTAAAGTTAGGTGAAAAATACATCAATGTTCGGTTTAAAGTAACTACTGAAATGGTGTTACTTGAGTTATGTGACAAAAAGTAATTCTGCTTTCCCAAAAGACCTGGACAAAAGTCTCCTGGGTAAACGTTGTCTTTTTGGGTTTTCTGGACAGTCTGAAAAGAAACAATGCATTTTGGGGCAGTTGAGTAAGTCTAAAAGCTCATGTTTCATAAACATAAACATCTAGGCACAATATTTACATTATTTACCAACCCTAATTTTACCTCATCATTTAATGTTTTGAACAGACACAATGCTAACATCTTCATTTGGCCAATTAGCATGCTAATATCTGATATTTGGCCAAACATTTACGGCTGAGGTCAATGGGAGGTTAGCTATAAACCAAAATATTACAAAAATACAAATGTTGACTTGATAATGGTACTAGATGCAAACATAATGGATTACCAAAGGTATTTATTCATCCTGTAGTGGGCAAAAATGTCTGCATCAAATATGATGGAAATCCATGTGATGTGCCAATCCAAGCTGCCAACATATGCAAATGGTTACAGGATTACAGATGTGGCAGTCTACAGTATGTGAAGCTTTCACAATGTCTACACAGTAGGCAAAATAAGCACTTGGTGTAATTATACCATAGACCCTTTCAACAGCTGTCAATCAAACACATTTTACCTGACACAACCAGTACTCATCAGAAGCAAAAGCAGAGGCAGTGGAAAATGCAAGTGTGACTAATTGTGTTAAAGACAATCATTATCAAGCACTTTCAATCAGTTAAGGGTGGAGATGGAGTCTGGTTCATGGTTAAGATATTGGAGGACACCACATCTTTGAGGTTGGCTTGTTTTAATGGCACCATCAATAGGCAACAGGCCCTTAAAGAGCAGGGCAAACATTTCGGAGTAGGGTGCCTAGAATTGTAGTGCCATAATTTGGGAACCAAACATTTTCTTACCCAATTTGCAGTTAAACTATGGCTTATAACTCTACACGCACATTCAGAGACCAGTTCCTGCATTATTTGCCGTTTTGTTTTCATTTCCGAAACCAGTCCCCTCCACTTTACTTGTTTCGAAGTCAATGGTTTTTTGAATGTGTTTTTGGTTAGATGCCTGAAAAAAGGTATTTGGATAAGACAGGCTAAAAAGTTTCTGCTCCTCTACAAAAATACATCAGGGAATTACCCACTTATATATTATGAAGCCTCTATGTGTCTTATAAAAGGTGGTGGCTAACAAGTGGTTTAATGGGACTACAGAGGTTCTTTTATATATTAAAGGTCATGAGACTAAACACGGCAACACTCATCTAGTGGTATTGATGTTAAAGTAATGCAACTGCGGTTTAGAGTCATTAAAAGGGGTTTATTTGTGAAGATTATATTGCTGAACACAATGTTTTGGTATCATAAAAATGTGTTAGCTTAAGATAAGAGCTTATTTTCTGGAAAACTCGCATTTGGCTTTTGTTGAGAGAACTATGAGGGATGTTAACCGCTAGGTTGACCCTCATAATTATATCTTTCCCGCAACACTATATGGACACTTTTGCCTTCAGACATACTTGGATTGTACCCCACTTTCCAGTCACAGCAATACTTATCAAGTTGCATAATAGCCAATATTTTATGCATGAATTGTCGTAAGAAAAACACTTAAGTGTATTGAGTATGTACTTGACAAACCAGCTTATCTTCTTATGAAATCAGCAGCCTTTTCTTTAGTTATAGTGAGCCAAATAATAAAGAGCTGATACAGCATACGGACATACTAAAGAAGCTTTACAACTGAAGTGATTATTTATCATTTTCCCGACATCAGATTTCATAATACTATGCTGGGTCCACACCAACCCACAGCAATGAGGACAAAGACATATTTGATTTTTCTCCCCCTCAGAACACAGTGATCGCAGCAGGGATGGAGTCCGCTGATATGAACTGGGGTTCAGCTGGCGGCTAGGCTGCTGTTGTAACAATAAGATGTCTACTGCCTTTGGGCCAAAAGCAAACCGCAATCCTGTGCCAGAGAACATATTTTCTCAACACTCAGTTGTCCAATTGAGTAGCAAAAGTATAGCAGTATAGCAACATTGGTAGACCAGAGGAATATAGGTAGGGTATACAGTCTCCTGTTGTTTCAAGAAAATGTGAATCTCTATGGAAGGTAACAAGGAAAGAAAAGATTCAGCCGTCAACTGTGTTTAAGTTTTCAAACCATCTACTCTAAGCTGCAGGAGACTAACTTCTGGGTCTCACTGCTCTCATCAGTTTTGTCTCCAGTACCAGACTTCTCAGCCCACTGTATGCTACCTGCTGACCACAAAATGTCAGGCATAAAAAACTAAGTCAGCCTTGGTCTAACCCTAACCTACCTTAACTTACCTTCCAGAGAACATTTCAACTATAGCACATGGATACTCATACAGAGAAAGAAGCCCAAAAGGGTTTGTATAACTACTATTACGAGCAATCATGTAAATATATAAAAATCCAATGGAGTATCTCAGTTTAATGTAGATGCAGAGCAAATTAAGATACAACAACCACTTCAGAAATAGCTATGTCATTATTGAACAAGGACCATGCATAACATACATTCATCTCAATAAGAAAACGCCAAATTTGAGCTAATAGCTCATTTTCATCTGCGGTCCCAGGGGCAGGTGAACAGATAACAATGTTGGCTAGAATGATTTCTCAATGTCCCTTTTATGCACCATGGGAAAAAGAGTGAATGTCTGAGCATGTTTTAAGCTCAGCTGGAAGCATATTCCAATGCTATGGAATGGCAATAAATTAAAGAAGCGGATTTTGCAAAGGCAGTGCGCCTCAGTGGGATGTTTAAGTCTGCGTTTAGGGCAGATCTTGAGGTTCTGCTCATTTGTTCAAAGCACAGCTAGAAAATGCTTCGCAATTTCAGAGAAAAGCAGCATTGTATCTTATCTTGAATACCATTCAAACTTTTGAGAAAAGGATGAGAACGTCAAAACGTAATTGGACAATATGTTGCAAGATGGGGATTTAATGATTTTGTATCTTCTACCAACTTTGTCTATAAACCTCCATGTGAACGACAATTCAAAAGTGTCAGAAATGTAGTAACTATTCAAACCTTACCTCTTATGTCTCCATAAAAAGGGCCCTGACCCAGTTGTGGGCACCCAAAACATAGAGCATGGCCAAGAAAGGCAAATTGGGATTGATCTATTTTCAACACATATATATATATATATATTTTAAATATCCTCCAAATATTTACACAGTGTTACAAGGTGGACATCTAAAGAAAATACAACACACTCTCACTCCATAATCGTCCAGGAGCGACGTTTGGTCAGGGTCCCGTGGCGTGCAGTTGTGACGCTCCTAGGCTCCTTCAGCTTCATAAAGGGACGCAAGTAGCTTTCAACTGATTGCAATGTATTCCCATCTGCGGCGGGATTTGACGCTCATGGAAGCACGGCATTCGTTTGTGTCGGCTGCCCTTAAAGGCAATGTGAGCGTCCATTCCCATTGGATAACGGAGAATTGTACACCCGGAAGTAAGTATTCCCCTTACTGTCGATTGATTTTACAGTGATATCTGCACTACTCATCGACTAAAAAACACCAGATTATCCTTGTTAATTACACAACATTGATTGGTTTAAATTGTGTGCAATGCTTTTGTATTTTTCCCCTTCGATTCAGAGAAACAAATATTTTTTCGGAGTAAGGGATGGCAGAAGACACTACGCTACCCAGAATCCCCAGCTATCGTTTAGGACTACACCATGTGCTCTGTTTGACAAACCCCGTGATTAGTTCTCAAGCTCTGTGATTGGTTGACCTCCAACTGCATTCCATATGAAAAAACACGTTTCGTAAAAGATAAAATCATACTTTATTCAGCAGTGCTTGCTTTACTCTTTGAAAGTCATCACATGAATGCATTGTAATAAATGGTTCGGCTGCATTAAATATATTACACATCTGTCGTAGTTCTTTATTTTTATTTATCTACAGAGATCGGGCTCAGAATAGACCGGAAACTATTCTTTTACCGTTCAGTTTGAATTTCACAATAAAGTTAGTAGTAATATTTTGTTTTGATATTATTGTTTTTTATTAACTACTAGACCGCTGGGTCATGTTAAGACCATCTTTTCTGTGTTGCTGTGGGTTTTTTCCATCACTTTTGTGTTACAAATATCAAAACAATAACT